>NW_025886433.1:22876-30190 GCF_002878395.1 Capsicum annuum
GAAAGACGTAACATCATAACATTTTGAAGAAAGAAAACAACAAAAACGTACAAAAGTTTGGCACCACTTTAAAACTAAACAACATTATAGACCCCTAAGACGACATAGGTGAAATTACTAATAAAGACTCTAATACCAAAAACAACTTGACTTCGACTTAAAGCAGACACCACCCTACAATGACAGACACATAAAAGACTCGAACTGAATAAAGATAAGAAGTGCTCTTTCAGACTGGTGCTCTGCGTGATGACCCTGGATGATATGGACCTGCCTCTGAAGTTCTCTTTCTCCCATTTAAACTTTGTAGCATATCCTGTAAAGACACCCTGATACCGGGGAGGAAGCTTCGGGCCCATATTCCTGCTTCATGAGGAGTGCACTTGGAAAGATTATTCTGACACCTTTCTACCGTCTTGAACAAATCTGCTAACTGAACTCTCAGTGTTTCCACTTTGGACTCTACACTTTCATTCTAATGGTCGTCTACTGTGCATTCTTGCTGTATTCTCCCTCTAAGCTGTGCTGGTAAGGGTTGACTGATACCCCAAGGGATAGATTGAAGCCAAACCCCATATCCTTGAGTGTAGCCCGGATTATCCAAACTTTCTTTGAGTGTGTCCACACCCAGCTTTGTTGCATGCTTCCAAAACTGCTCATAATTGCTCTCACCTAAGTCTTGGTCCTTGAAGTACTTAACATCCTTCAGAAGATCCACTGCTGGTGGAACATCCTGCAGCCTACCCAACTGGCGCATTACCCTAGAAGGACTGTATGGTCTAGTGCAATTGAGCCCTAACATAACCAAAGGGAGCTGCGTCTAACAACCCAATAATACTATCTTTGGGTGAAGCCACAGATAAGTCCATAAAATGTTATCCCTGGTTCTTGACTCAAGAAATTCAATCCAAGCGCCGACTCCCACAGGTAATGAGAATTTACCCAAACGCAACCTGGAGTCCATGGCTTTCACTCGATTGGGAATACAACGATCTAACACGTCTGGTCTAACTAAACAAGGCGCATGCAAATGCTCCATCACCCATATCTGCAATATCAGGTTACTGCCTTCAAAAAATCTCCTCCCCCCCTTTACTTCGGTTAAAGCCTTATATATTTCTGTCAAGATCATGGGTATGAGAGTGAACCTGCCCTTTTGATTAATGCCCTTGTCGTTTTGATCCTTATGAAATAGGGCCATCACCACAGATTGCAAACAGGTATTAATACGTCTTTCTTCTAGTGGAAACACTAAAGTAACTAACAAAGCGAGGTTGAAGACTTCAAGATGCTTTCTCTCCCACTTCTCCTTAGTCACATGAAATTCATCCCAAAAGCAATCAAAGCCTTCCGAGGGCCCGAATCTAGCAAACAAAAAATCTAGGGAAACCCACGAATCACTTAAACAACCCAAACGGATACCCTTACTTTTTAAACCACAAGACTGCAAAAATCTCACGCCAGTATGATTTCGTGCTCGGATCATATCCTTCTCGATATAGGGCAAATACAACAGACCGGATATTTCTGCCAGAGTAGGATTCATTTCACATTCCCCAAACCTGAATACTAAACTACTCGGATCCTAAAAGGTCAACAAAGCCTCTATTAAATCTGGACGAGGGGTAACATGCAGAAATTCCATAAGATCACCTAATATTTTAACCAGTTTCTGTTGATCAACATAGTTAAATATTTCCCACCATTTGATTAACTTTTTGGGCACCTTGACAACCATCAGAACTCTAGACTTGGTGGACAAATCCATCCTGTAATAACACACAAGACGTTATCTCAAAAATTTGACAGGAGTAGAAGATTCCCAACCCTTGGGATTTTTGACGCAAACATATGTCGATGGGACACACCACATCCATGACTCCAAATTGCCGAATAGAAGTACTGAGCGAAATCAGTCTACTCGGCAAACAACTCTAGATTACGAGGCGAGAGACCCAGGCCAATACGAAGACAAAGGCCAACACAAAGAATTATCGGACCCACCGAGGGTTGCCTATATATCCCAACCCAAGGGAAGGGAATCAGGTATGCGTAGTTCATCCAGATTGGACAATTAACGATTAACTAATAAATTGACCCTAACTTAAGAGACACTACCAAAAACAAACGAAAAAAAAACTTTTGGATTTTCCGCTAGACACTTTAACTAAGACTGATACCACCAATTATAAAAAAATCTTTTTGGTATTTTTGTTTTTGACAAATAAGTAGAAAAGGAAAACAAACTTTTTTTTTTTTGAATTTACGGTACTTTGAGAAGACAAATGTAAAACGTAAAAAAAAAATTTTTGAGTTTTTGGATCGTGAAGAACAAAAGCCATAAAGAATTCTAAAATAAACTACGACATTCCTTTTTTTTTTTCATTCTTTTCGACTCACTTTTTTCTATTTTTTTCTTTTTCGTTTTTGCCTACGCACCTTACCCTTAAAAATGCAGCAGTTAGCACGTAGGGATGCTTTAGAGGTGAGTCTCCTACAAAGGACCATGTGGGTCCCGCTAGGTCTCCGTATGATGCACATAAGCATGACCTAAAGGCTGACCTACGTTGTAGTTCACTAACAAGGCTGTTCGGGGGAGCGTATGATCGATAGTGGTTGCTTTGCTTTCCACCTACTCCATAATACCGACGGCTCCCCCCCTAGAATAAGGGTGACTCAACTAGAGGTCGTGTACAACACGTGTACTACGGACTTTTTGCAGAAAGAGGCCCGGGGGGTGGACATATGATGATAGATATAAAGCGGTAACACATAGGATAAATACTATGAACAAAGAGCATGAAAACGCACAAAAGTGAAAATAACATCAACAATAATCACAAACAATGCTTATACACTTGTAATGCCAAACAAAGCCCATACGACTCCAAAAATAGCTCAAATTCTGAAAACTTGTCATTGTCCCCAGCAGAGTCGCCAGAGCTGTCACACCCCTTTTTACGTACTCCAAATGATTATGTTTTAAGTTTCGGAAGGGTTTTTATTATTAAAGTGACAAAGATGAAAGTTTGTTTCGAAAAAATACTATTTATATTTTTTATTCAGAGTCGCCACTTGGCATTATCCGGTGTGCCAACTCACCATTGGAAAATCCTTTTTTCAAAATCATTTGACTCTTTAAACTGGTTTGCGAACAGAGATTCTGGTTAAGGAATTCTGTTGACCAAGGGGAAGGTGTTAGGCACCCCTCGATCCCGTGGTTCAACCACGGTCGCTTGGTGGAGTGTGTCGACTATTTTTTTGGCACTAAGAAATGTATAAACCACACAAAAAAAAAAGCACGCAAAATAATCAAACAAAACAAAACAATCCAAAATGTAAAGTCCAGTCCAATTATTACAACCCAAAATAAAAAAGAACTGGAAGTAAACCTACGCTAATCCTAAACTAATGCTCTACCCGACGCCTCGGGCCTTCACCACGAACGTCCTCCGGGTACATAATACCTCGGGGCATTCCCCAGTGAATAAATATATACAGATACTTCGGAGCATTCCCCGGCCAAATGAATACATTTTTTAGTGCAAGAAAATCAAATTATTCAACAAAATTTCAAACATTCCATGGAATTTCCAACATTCAACCAAAGCCGTCGATTCTAAACATTCCACGAAAACACTTATTCCTAAATTCGCCTACCCAGCCTATATTCGCCTATCCAATTAGCGACCTAAAACAGTGATACTATCGAGTTCACCAACGTTATTCATGTTTATTCCAAGTTGCACAAAAAGTAACAATAAAACCATCATTAACCAAATTCATCATTTGATCAATCTCGTAATTCCACCCCAATTTTCCTTTTATCAACCCATTAAAACATGATAAAACTCATTCCTCAAACCAACATAACCGAATCACAAACGCCATGATCAACATCAACAAAAATCCAAAAAAACATAATAACACCACACATATTCACAATCCATTCAACACACTAAGATAGATAAAAAGAGAGCGGGTTAAGAAATGGAACTTTCAACAATCTGATCTTTGTTGATAATAAGGAATTAAAGAAGCCAAACTTCGAACCCCGACTAGAAAATCTCAACGACCAGCCACCTCAATAGCTTTCGATTGACTTAATAGGAGATATAATGGCCGATCTGAGAACCTTGGAGGATACCATCACTAGGCTACGAGCTAACTTCAACAAGACCTTCCAAAATTTGATTAGAAATGCAGAAAATTACTAAGGACAGTGAGTGGCCGAAAACCAAGATTAATGAAGGAACCAGAACTATACGGCTGAAACTCCGACGAACTCCGGTGTGATGAATATCAATGGGATGGGGTGGATTTTAGCGACTCTTGACATTTTTCGGCAAGGTTGACTTTAAACACGAAGAAAACGAAGAGATTTAGGGAGGTGTTCGTGACTGGACCTATCAAATCGACCAGCTGAAGAGAATTCCGGCAAAAATTTCGCCGGAGATGCACAAACTACGACCAAATTCTCACCGGCGACACTGTTTCTGACCATGTTCAAGCCATTCTTACCCGTTTCCCTTCCTTAACCATTTGAATCAACCTTTCTTGCATAAAAAAATTGATGGGTGTGCGTCTGTGCGATGGTAGATCTGTCCTCACCCACCTCTTTCACCTCATTTTTAAGTTTATATCCTCAATCCATAAGTGTGTGAGTGTGTTTCTTGTGAATCAGTAGTGTGTGTTATTGGTGCGCTGTGTGTGTTTGTTCATCCCATTGTGAGTGACAAATAATAAAAAAAAGAAAGATGGAACTCCCCTGTATATGTTAATGGTGTGTGTTCTTTATTCCCCTTCCAGTGGATTCCCACTTGTGTGCTCCTCTTTCTGTGATGTGAAGAATTGTGTAAAGATGAAAAAAAATGGAGTCCTATGTATTCCGTGGAGTGTGGGTATGTATATGTGGTGAGGGTGGGGTAGTGGTGAGGTAGGTGGGGTCACATGGGATAGGGGGTAGGGTGTGATGTGGTTTTTGATTGGATGGGTTGTTAGGATAGGGTAGGTAGGTGTTGTTTTTTAATTTGAGGGATAAGGGTTAGGTGTCTATTTTTGTTTGGGTAGGCTGCTAGGATAAGACAAAATTAGTTAGGGGGTTGTTATTTTTTGTCATTTTGTAGAGGGATTATCATATGGGTGAGGGTACACGGTAGGATAACATAAAATGGGTAAAAGTGAATAAAAGTGAACTTTAAGAGGACGAAATCACGTGTCTACATCATGCCCCCTTTGGATGTAAACACATGGTGTTTTCATACAAAGCAGTAGACAACGAGGTGGAATTTTGTCCTGACCTTTATTTTAAAGTACGGAGAAAGAGGAAGGAGGAAAACCAGGTCTTGACTTAGGACATCCTACCCACCCTAGTTATGAGGGGATCAAGTGACAAGTATCTCCAAGGATTGGAAGGAGATGGACTATACTGAGTTGTAGAGTCGAGTGAGGTTCCATCGAGGTTCCGGTCCACGGCTCTGTTATTACATCAAAAATGAAAATTAAAAGTTAAAACATAAATGCAATTACAAAAATCCTATCTATACAGCTTCTGTTGGCTCTTGACTCGACTTTTATCACCCTATTCTTCAGGCGGGCTCCTGACTTGCAATTTCTTTCAACTTGTTGCTTGGCTTTCAGTTACTTCACTTTGTTGCATGACTTTTCATTTCTTCACCCTATTCTCCAGGCGGGCTCCCGACTTGCTATTTCATCACCCTGTTCTTCAGGCGGGCTCCTGAAACCCAAAATTAAAACTAGAACGAAAATTATCCCAAAAATTATAGTAAAGTAGTATTTTTTTTTTTGAAAGCATAGTCCCATTTTTTAGGAGGGTCTTGAATAGAAAGTAACGTCCCATTTTTCAGGAGGGTCCAAAACAGAAAGTACAATCTCATTTTTTCAGGAGGGTCCTGAACAGAAAGTAAAATCCCATTTTTCAGGAGGGTCATGAAAATAAAGTAAAATCCCATTTTTCAGGAGGGTCCTGAACAGAAAGTAAATCCCATTTTTTTAGGAGGGTCCTGAACAGAAAGTAAAATCCCATTTTTCAGGAGGGTCCTGAAAATAAAGTAAAATCCCATTTTCTAGGAGGGTCCTGAACAGAAAGTAAAATCCCATTTTTCAGGAGGGTCCTGAATAGAAAGTAAATCCCATTTTTCAGGAGGGTCCTAAACATAAAATAAAATCCCATTTTTCAGGAGGGGCCTGAACATAAAGTAAAATCCCATTTTTTAGGAGGGTCCTGAACATAAATTAAAATCCCATTTTTCAGGAGGGTCCTGAAAATAAAATAAAATCCCATTTTTTAGGAGGGTCCTGAACATAAAGTAAAATCCCATTTTTCAGGAGGGTCCTGAACATAAAGTAAAATCCCATTTTTCAGGAGAATCCTAAACATAAACATAAAATTCCATTTTTCAGGAGGGTCCTGAACATAGAGTAAAATCCCATTTTTATGGAGGGTCCTAAACATAAAATAAAATCTCATTTTTCAGGAGGGTCCTGAACATAAAATAAAATCCCACGGATGTGCATTTGCAATGGTAGCTGAATTAAGTGAAGCGAATTTGCCCCTATTTCAACAAAGAAAATTCGTCAATTAAAAACTTAGTGGTGGCTTGCAGCTCTTGGCTTCTCAGGTATCTGCCCAGCACTCATTCCTTTTATCTTTGTCCCAAATTGCTGACACCTGCCCTGTCTTGCCACATCATTGACTCGGATTCAGAATAAGGGAAGTGAGTTCTGACTCGAACAATGGTTTCTATTTTACCATGCCTCTGAGGTGTACCCTTTTCCCAAATTTGAATGCTTCCACGAATTCAATAGCCTGTTGGTTGATAGACTTCCTTTGCTTCGTGTTGAATTACGATCATATTTCTTTCTTGTGCTATTCCTTGGCTTTTCCTCGTATAATTGGAAAGACTGGTAGTAAATTTTGAAATTCTTTCTCGCTTGTTTTGACGCAGACTTGACTTAAAATGTAAAGAAATGATGGCGAATTTTATTTTGATAAATGACATAAAAAGACAAAAAACATAAATATGTAAATGAAAGAAAAGGGCAATGTCCCATATTCAAAAAGAAAACTTATCTGAATACGACAACCAACTCCAATGAGAATGACATGTATTTTGGATTGAGTTGCCTGATCTTCCTATCCAGACTCCCCATTTGTTGTTGAGTTCGTGCCTTTGCCATTGAGCCACTTCTTCAAATCCATTGGACTCATTCATCACATTCGATTGTCGACATCTTAAATGACTTCTGCCAACAAATCTCTTTCTTTTCACTTTTCGCTTTTCTCTTGAACTC
>NW_025886434.1:0-4596 GCF_002878395.1 Capsicum annuum
AAAAAGTGTAAATAGGAAGCAAGAAAAAAAAATCATAATAACTATATCCAATATAAATTATGGATGAGTAAAATTAGTGATTAATTTTACCATGAAAGCCCAAGGAAAGCTATATAATGTGGTCCTCTTTCTCTTTCTGACTCTCCAATTCCTTTTCTTTCTCACTTTCATTTTCTTCATCACCATCTACGGACCCTTGTCCACCTCCCTTAATGTTGTTTTCACATCTCTCCTCAGCTTCACTTTTTCGTGTCTAAGATTGTTCAGGAAACTCCTCCGAATCCCTCTGTACTATAGCCTTTTTTTGAGTGGTCAGACGTTGATCCACTTTCACTTTCTTTTCTTTTAGGAGACATATTTTACCTACAGACAAAGAAAAACAAAGATTACATTACAGTTGATGTATGCATAGATTTTAAAAAATACATTACAAACACCACGAATACCGACACACTAACAGCCACCACCACAAACAGCACCAACCAATGCCAACAAACAAACAAACACCACAAATACCGACACCACCACAAACCAATGCCACCACCGGTGCCACCACGATGACCACAAATACCACCACCACCAACACCACCACCATCTAACTATACCACGACAGTCAACGGAACACTGCAATGGAAACTAGGGATTTCTCGAGTTCTTCCTACGATTTTACCATCAAAACTCAAAATTGTAAACCCATTCTCAAAGATAATACAACTAAAAGTTTTATTTTTTATCATTAACTCAATAGCCCTTATTTTTTTAGAAAAAAGAATAAATATAAAGATCTTCTCGAACTCTGTTGCCTACGAAGACAAAGAAAACGACTGATACAAGCAAGAATGATGTCAAAAATAACACCTATATGGTCGGAAATGAGAAGAAAATTGATCTGTTATGGAGGGTTGAGAAAATTTGTTAAGTAGTTATTGTCTGTACTGTATTGTTGACTGAGAATGAGAGAGAAAGAGATAGACCTCGAGATTTGAAATGATGAAACGTTTTGTATGGGTTGATTGGTATTTTGGAAAAGAATGACAAGTAGTTTTGAAAATGTTAATTTGGTCTGAAATGATCTTAATTATTTTTAAAATCATAAAATATATGCATAATTTTTAAAATCATATAAAAACTATTGAAGTTGTAGTTGACCGAGTACTCTAGGAGGTGACCTTATGAAAACTGACCCCTGATCCTAGATTAATCAATTTAGGAGTCTAACATATGAACTCAATTGAAATTGTAAAAAACAAATGTTCAACATATTGCATCAGATTTCTCATCCGTTGTAAATTATCAATCAGATTAGGTAACAATATATTACGAATCTGATATAAATTATCATACAGATCAAGTCATCTGTTACGATAGACTATCCATCTATTGTAAACTATCAAATAGATTGTCATATATCACAACAGATTACCCATATGTTGTAAATTATCAAATAGGCGTTGCCATCTATTGTGGATGACCCTATGAGAACTCACCCCTAGTCCTAGATTAATTGATAGTTTACCCTATGAGAACTCACCCCTAGTCCTAGATTACACAATTAAGGTATTAGTACCCTAGTCCTAGATTAATCAATTAAGGTATTAGTCTAACATAGGAGGTAGTAAGAATCGGTTCAGCTCAGAGTGATCAATCGCCGACTCTAGTCGGGAGGAACGCAGTTGTAGTTGACCATATGAGAACTCACATTCAATTAAGGTATTAGTCTAACATATGAACTCAATTGAATTATATATAAACAAATACTCAACCTGTTGCAACAGATATCTTTTTTGTTGGATTAAATTAAACAGATTATGTAATCTGTTGCAACATATTACACATCTATTGTAAACTATCAAATAGATTAAGTCATCTGTTGCAACAGATTACCCATCTATTGTAAATTATCAAATAGATTGAGTCATATGTTGCAATAGATTGTCCATCTGTTGTAAATTATCAAATAGGCATTGTCATCTATTGTAGTTGACATTATGAGAACACACCCCTAGTCCTAAATTAATCAATTAAGGTATTAGTTGGATATATGAGATAGTAAGAATTGATTTGGCTCAGAGTGATTGATCGACGACTCTTGTCGAGAGGAACGCAGTCCCGTCTCATCATGCATTTGCCAAAAGACTCAATTGAAGTAGTAGTTGACCCTATGAGAACTCACCCCTAGTCCCAGATTATTCAACTAAGGTATTAGTTGAACATACGAGGTAGTAAGAATTGATTCATCTCAGAGTGATCGATCGATGACTCTTGCAGGAGGAATGCAGTACCGTCTCATCATGCAATTTCCAAAACACTCAATTGAAGTTCCAGTTGACCCTTTGTGCTCATTCATCCATCTGTAATTCCACCTAGATCAATGTAGGTACTATTATTAATCTTAACATTAAGTTAATGAGAACACATTTCAACTCAGAGTGATCGATCGATGACTCGGGTCGGGATGAACGCAATACTAACACCATGAAAATGCAACGACTCAATTGGATTTCTAATTGACCCTGTGAGCTCATTCATTCATCCCTCATTCCACCTAGATCAATGTAGGTACTATTATTAATCTTAACATTAAGTTAATGAGGAGCTCATTCTTTCATCCTTAGTTCATCCTAAATCAATTGCAATGAAATCCATTGCAACAAACAATTGAGATGTTGGAGAATTTCAAACAGATAACAATATCTATTACAACAGATGACATTTCTTATTTAATTATCAAATAGATATTTGCATCTGTTATGACGGATGACTTAGGTGTTGGAAATTTTCAAACAGATATTGATATCTATTCTAACAGATGACGTTTCTAATTTAGTTATCAAATGACATTTCCATCTGTTGTCACAGATGACTGAGCTATTAGGATTTCTCAAACAGATATCTAAATCTGTTGCAACAGATGCCATATCTGTTTGAAAATCTTTTTATTTTCTTTTAATTTTAAAGAAAGCTACTGTCCGAGTAGATAAAGTAGTAGTAGTACTAAAGGCGGTAAAAAATGTTCCTTGGATAACTCAAAAATCTCATTGAGTAGTCTTGTCCTGTCTTTTCAATGTCACCCATTTTCTTCCTCGTGCCCCTCAAATTATTAGTGCATATTAATTAATGAATATTGAAACCCCTAATACTTCTTCCTTTTTATATTGACTTGGCACTCCCATCAAGAAAATACTAATTAGGAATTTATTTTACCACCAAATTAGCCTTATTAATTATGCTTTGTAAATATTAATTTGAATAAATACACTTTGTTTAGTCATTTAATATTAAGGGTAGTACATCTAGAAATTAGAATTATCTCATCTCTCCCCTCCTCTCCTTCAGCCCTAAATCTCTCATCTTTTTTTCTTTCTATCCTCTTTAGAGTTATCACAGCCTTTTTTCTCTCCTCTTTCTCAAAAATTTTCGTTCGGATCTAAACCGATCGATATCCATATCTTATATTCCTCGACTGAAATTGTTGTTTTGACCCTCTTTTGACATTGTATGATATGATTTACTATTGCTCTTTTATTCTCGTCTTCTTCTTGCAACTTTATTTACATCTTTTTGTTTATTTAATTACCATTTTCCCATATCATATTTATTTAAAAAATTTGAAGGAACTTTTAATTGTTGAATAAACATACCGAGAATTTTTATTATAGATGCGAAAAAAGTCATCTGTTGGGAGAAGTTTAAAAGCCTTGTTGACAGTATCATTTTTTTATGTGTTTTGTTTGTTTCTTTGTTGTTGATGTTGTTATTGATGTTGTTGGTGGGGTTGGAATTGTTAGAACCTGTGGTGTGGTGTTGTTGGTGGGTTTGGCATTATTGGAACTTGTGGTGTGGTGTTGTTGGTGGGGATGGAATTGTTGGAACTTGTGGTATGGTGTGGTTTAGACAGTTGGTGCTTCTTATCTTAAAAATAGTGGAGTCCGAGCAATCAAAATTTAAAAAATATGTGCTGAGTGGGAATTGAACTCAAGACCAAAAGAAATAAATAGCCTTAAGCACCCATAAACAACAACTAGGCTAACCAAACAACTCTTACTATGGGTGCTCACTGATTAGATTATATAAGTTTTTTTCATTATTTCCACATACATATTAAGTTCGATACGATTTCAGTCTGTGCTCGCGCACCCATAGGACTCCATGTGGGTCCATCCCTTGTTGTTGATGGTGTTGGAACATAGGATGTATGCTTCTTTGTAGTTGATGATGTTGTTGGAACAAATGATGTTGTTATCTTTGTATGTTGATATTTTTTATTTGTTGTTAGTAGTTTATGCTGTTGTTGATGTTGCAACAGACAGAGCAATTGATGAAACAAATCAAACCACCAGCATGGCTGTTATGTATTCCAATAGACTCCATATCTGTTGCATCAGACTCCATATCTGAGGTAACAGACTCTACATCCGACGCAAACTATCCGGGATTTATGTATTATGTGTGGTGTTACTTAAATAAACCTAATGACTTTATTAATATGTAAATTTAAAAGAACGGATCTAAATACAACATTTTATCTTTTTGTTGTATTTTCAAAAGAAACAGATTGGTAATCTGTTGTAAAATATATTTCACCTGTCAGATAAC
>NW_025886435.1:0-13023 GCF_002878395.1 Capsicum annuum
CAGCAAGCAATTATTCATCAATAGTCAGGAGAAAACAGGATAAAAATTCAATATTTTCATACTAAACTTCAAATAACAGGCTAAAGGGCTGGGATTAAAATAAAGAAAGTGCTCAACTGAGGAAAGTAATCAGACTACATGAAAAAATGGCTACTAACGAACAGATTTCACATATTTTTTAAACATTCGATGACTGCTACGACAAATTTGGAATAAAAGCAGTCTAAGAAAACCCGAACTTCGGCGAACGAACCTCATGAAATAAGATGATCAATTAAGGGTAGAATAACAAGAACATCTTCCCTAGATGTCTAATCTTTATTAAAACTAAATTCCAGAGGAATCCATCCAAACTTATTATTATCTAACTTTTCATACTAAAAAAAATATGACACTCATGTCGATACATCGAGAAAGGTCGACATCAACATAGTACTTTAAATAGATTTAAAGGAGGGAAATAGTAAAACACTCAAGCATTATTCGATAGTCAGAAAATGCCTTACAGAACTCCAGAAGTTCTAGAAAAATGAACCAAAATTGAATTAAAACTACAGTAAGAAATGGGAAAGCAACTTGAATAAACAGTGACTGCCTAGGAAACGTAAAATTAACCATAGGAATTTGATTCCGAAGATAGATAAGACGAAAATCTAACATGCATCTAACTGTCAAAACCAAGGGAGCAAATGATGTAGGGAAAGGCTAGACATTTTTCAAAATTGGATGTAATTAAGCAAGTTGTAACATCTAGAAAACTTATTTACAGTGAATGAACAAAGCAGTATTTTCTTTTTTTAAAAAATTAACCCAAAACACGAACGCTATTCGCACTTTTTCAGAAATACATCGGCGAGGCCCTCCTTACCCTCTTTTCAACGTCAACTTGAAATGAACTTTCGAAAACCCAAAGCAGGGTCATCTAGAGTTCATAGGACTGTCGCCTTACACAGATGTATTAGTCTCAAAGGTTAAGAGCTATGAGGTAGTCCAAATCCCGTTGATTCAGTAAATTAAACCAACACTGGTGACCTTGCATTAAGGACAAGACTTAAGAAAACTAGGGCAAATCAGAGCAAAGGTACGCCAAAAAAGACATAAAAAGACCAAAGTAGGCATGTTCAAACATAGAGATAGCGAATCAAACCATAAGCACTGTACAAAAGTGAAAACCATGATTAAATAGTTAATTAACGATATTAAAGTTTAAACAATAGATTGCAAAATCGAGGGAAGCAACACGAAGCTAAAGTCACGGATTAAACGATTATAATAATAGTTAGCCTAGCATAGCAAAAATGCTACATCAAAAGAAAAAAAGAAACTAGAAACAAAAGACTCAATCTTGATGATATTAATGTTTATTCATACCATAACTCTCAAATAACCAATGACGTCAATTAAAAGATAGTATATTCGACATAATAACATTGAAAATTACAACATAAGCTCTGTTTCAGCAAAATAGCACAACAATAATCACAAAACAAGCCCTAAGACCATCACAGCCATCTACAGCAGACAAAATCCAGCATCATTCACAATTACCATAAAAATATCAACTGATTCTGCGAAGAGAAAAGGGGATGAAGAAGAGAGTGACAAAATTAAAAGAACAAGAGTATATTCACCTCTTCTGGGGCAGCAAAACTGGACGACGAGTTGATGATAGGATTCCGACCACCAGGAATCAGTCTTCGACTCGATAGCATTGATTAACCACCAACCTTTTTCAAAAATAAAGATTTTACTAGAAAGGGGGTTTGCTTGAGTGCTCGATTTTCAGCCTTCCAGGCCTCTCTTTTTTTGGCTCAAGGATGAGCTATTTATAGAGAAACCAAATGGAGATGAATTTTCCATTCCATCAATGTGGGATTCTATTTAACAAGGGTAATTTTGGGAAATTCTCTAAAAGGAAATTCAAAATTCGAACTCAAGATAGTCTTTTCCCACCAACCAACTCACATGAATTTGGAATTTTCTTTCTCCCCTACCAAAATTCTCTAACCAATGGAATTTGAAGGGATGAAATTCCTTCATGAACCAATAGAAATTGAGAAGGTCTGTACGAACTCGTACAACTCTATCTGTTACAAATAAATTTTGAACGTTAGAAGACACCTGTGCATGTTTCTAGAAGATTTGGCATTTGCAACGTTGGAGATGGGTCGAGTCGGTTTGAGACTATAGGAACCGGGTTCACCAAAGTTGAACCCATTTTAATGGGTCATTGACGGGTTGCCGTTGTCATTGGTGGTGGAAGTCGGGTATAAGGTCGGGTTTTGGGGTCGTTTGGAGCTGATTATCGTGTTTTGCAGATGTACGGGGGTGAGGGTTCAGTTTGTTGCTCGTAACTTTGGTGTTTCCCTTTTCTAAAGTTGAGGGAGAAACATTTATTGAGTGTGGGCCGGGTTCGTTTGAAGTGTTTGGGGCGGCTGAGGCTGAAAGGGTTGGGCCTGGTAGAAACTATTATTGTGTTGAAGAGAATTGGGCCTGGGCGGTTGGGTTTTTAAAATTGGATGGATTATATAATTTGAGAATTTGGTCAATTCATTTAATTTTTGGCCATTTTGAAAATCAGTTGGCCAATTGCATCGCGATTGTGGCCAATTTAATTTTCATTATAGCCAACTCTAATAGATTGGCTAAATTAAGTCAAAATTCAAAATGAATTTAATATCTCCTTTAACCCCGAGCTTCTTGATTCGATAAAATCAAACACTTATTTATTCAAATAAATTATTTTTGAGAATAAATTATATTTAAATCAAGATTTTGATCATTACACTTATTTTCAAAGATTATCCTTAATTAAAATTCGATATTGATGAAAATGTTCTTTTAAATGACATCATTTATACAATCTCGTATATGTAAATACGAAAATATATAATTATCATTTAAATAACAAATTTAGCCTAAATACATATTTTAAAATGCATTTATTTGGAAAAAATAATTATTACGATTTTATTTGAAAATCGAAGAAACTCGAGATTAAACGTAGTTGTGGAGGGAAAAAATTAGGTGTCAACAACTGCCCCTTCCCTTTGGGTAGGGTGGATGTAAGTAACCCTGGGCAAAGGGAGGTTGACGTTCCTAATTTTTGTCCGACCATAGATTCGAATCTGAAAAAGGTTGGTTTTCGCACGAGTTTCATAGAGCCATGGCCGGACCTCGGTATTAGGTTTCCTACATATCTCAGGTTACATGAGAATTCAGGCTACTTGTAGTTCATAGAGCTTGATTTAAAGCACGATTTTCAAAAAATTCACAAGTTATCTCAGTTTTAGAGTATTTGATAAAATCGAAAAACTAGGGAATAAAGGGATTAGGGAGGAGGTTGGAATGCAGTCGAGTTTTCTACATAGATCCCAGCCTACATATCCCCAAGATTTCAGGGAATCAGACTGGTTGTAGTTCGACTCAATGGTAGAAAAGATAGTTTTTTATTTCAGACCATCTTTGGCTCGGAATGAGTGACAAGTTGATCGAGTTGTATAAAAGAGGCTTGTAACCTCTTGACCATGAATGTGGGATCCTTCACATCCATAGTCAAGAACTTACCTGGACATAATTTCCAAAACTCTAAGTGTGTTGCAACCCAAATTTGAAAAAAAAAGAAGGTTACCCTTGGCATGAGTTTAAAAATATCCCGTAGGTGAAACTGAAATCGAAATATCCTGAAATACCCACATGCCTTTTAATAGGGGTGTGGTTGGATGGTGGTGGTGATCATCCTTTAAGTCGCGTCCAAAAAGTTTGACGTCCCTCTTTAGACTATGTCCCATTTTGCTGCTAAGAAAGAGTTCCACGTTGTGCTGCGTCCTACCTGAAGTCGTCCGCACCTGTGGTTTTTATTTGAGATTTTCATCCTCTCGGATGCTCTCAACAATGCTTCAGGCAAAAAGTGTTAGCGTTAAACATAATTCATGAAAGAGGTAAGTAATCTTTTACCATATCTCCACGTGAGTTGAGGCCTGAAAAGCGAAGTCATCCTTTATTGTACCTGTTTGATGAGAAATAACTCATAATAACAGACACAACAACCTCCTTGATTATCGTATAATTAGTTCATATATCGAGCGAATATGTTTTCAAAGTGGGGTGGACCTTTTGGTTACCTATATCACTTGTTGTATGTGGCATGATAACCTCTGCGGTTGTAGCCGATGATCATTTTATAAATTTTCCCTAAATTTTCAATCTTCAGATGATCTTACCCATTATTTTATGTTGGATACGAGGTGACTTATAGATATCCTTTGAATTTCTAGCTTTTAGGTAATCCTGCACATCATTCGACTTTGGATAAGAGATGACGTACAGATATCCCTCCAATCACTAGCTTTCAGGTGTTCCTGCACATCATCCGACCTTGGATACAATATGACTTATAGATAATCCCTCAAATTGATCGTCTTTGGGTAATCCTGCACATAATCAATCTTGGATATGACGCGACTTATAGAGAACCCTTGGACGTATCAATTTGACAATCTTGCATATCCTCCGATAAGGATTTAGTTGTGACTTATGGATAACCTTTGAACTATCAACTTTTGGGCGATCTTGCACACTATTTGGTTAGGATGTTATTGTGGCTTACGGATAACCTATAGGCTATCAACTCATAGGTGATCTTGCACACCATTCTATTTCAAATAATATGACTTATAAATGACCTTTAAATTGTCAATTACTAGGAAATCTTATATATCATTCATCCTTAGATAGCGATCTGAAGGCATCTTTCCAAATCGTGTTCTCTTAATGTATTCAGATGCTGATTCATGAAAAGATGATGATATCCTCGACGCCAGCATTGTGTCTTGCATGTCAATAGATATATTGAATGCTGATGATATCCTCGATGCCAGTGTTGTGTCTAGCATGTCGACAGATATATTGAATGCTGATGATATTCTCGATGCCAGTGTTGTGTCTAACGTGTCGACAGATATATTGTATACTGATGATATCCTCTACACCAGCATTGCGTCTAGCATGTCAACAAATATATTGGATACTTATGATATCCTCGACGCCAGCATTGTGTCTAGCGTGTTGACAGATATATTGGATGATGATGATATCCTCTACGCCAGCGTTGTATCTAGCATGTCGACAGATATTGAAGAATGATGATATCCTCGATGCCAGCATTGTGTCTAACGCGTCAACAGATATTGAATGCTGATGATATCCTCGACACCAGCGTTGTGTCTAGCGCGTCAACAGATATTGAATGCTGATGATATCCTCGATGCCAGCGTTGTGTCTAGCACATCAACAGATATGTAATGGCCTCTGTGGCAATAATATGTGATGGCCTTTGCGGCAATGATATGCAATGGCCATTGTGGCAGTGATAAAATAATTTTACCTGGCTTCATTTGTCAGTGTCCTACTTTCTACATGTACCTGTACTCAAGGTAGACGATTAGTAGACACAAAGTCTCTTTTACTAGCGACTATTTTTAGGAAACTTCTAAATACAATACGTGTAAAGAAGACAAAGTTCTTTTGTTTGTCGCCTACGATCTCAAGAAATGAGATGGACAAATCAAAAGGTCCTCAATAAATGGGCATTAAACCTATTTTTAGGGATTCCCTAAAAAACCGTTCTTGGGTATTAAGGATTTGTTGTGGCTCCCAATTTGCTCGGGGATTTTTTAAAGAGACTCTCATTTTGCGTATTGATCCCTGCATCCACAGAAAAATGATTAGTTGAATGAAATTACTCTATGTTGACCTTCTTCGATCCTTGATTTGCTCCTTTCCATCTCTTAGGCATTCCACCATATTGAGACTTCCACCCTGACACTCTATCCCAAATGATGTCTAGGCAAGTACTAAGTAAGTGAGTCGTAAGATTTTTGAAAATAGTCTTAAATTTTTTAAAATAATTTTGAAAACTTCTATAAAATTTTAGAAAATTTCTACCAGTCATGTCATGTACTAGCTCAATGAACGTCTTCCTTGCGGTTCTGACTATATCCGATGGATGGTTTCCAAAACTCATGATTATTGCTGGAGGGTTTCTTCAAGTAGTTCTATCATAGCCAAAAATTGAGTCTACCCAGACTTTGTTACAATTGGTGGTTTCCAAAGCTTTAACCTCTAATGCTGGGGAATTTGGAATATGTTCCGGCATTTGGGGGAAATTTTGAGGTCTTTCTCAAAATTTTTGACCCAGTTTAAACTTGTTTGAGATAATACCAATCTGAGTGGATCTGAAGTCTTTGCTGATCTTCATTCTCTTTGTTAGATGTCGATCTTCTCTGGTGAATCTTTTTAGATTCCTTCTCAAAATTATGCCCCAGTTTCCATTTCCTAGGTTTATATGACCGAGCCGTTAGGGCGCCTACGTATCCCGTTGAAGTAGGAATCAGGTCAAACATAGTTCAGGACTACGCTGGGGATATATATAAAAAATCTAATGGGTTGACCGAAGCCAACATAGGCCGCCAACGTATCCCTTTTGTTGGGAATTCAGGTCATCACATAGTTCATACATAAGAGGAAAGGATAAATCATCCTAAGGGGTTGACTGAAGCCGACATAGGCCGCCTACGTATCCCATTCTTGGGAATTCAGGTCAAACGTAGTTCGTACATAAAGAGAAACGATAAATTATCCTAAGGGGTTGATCGAAGCCGACATAGGCCGCCTACATATCCCTTTCTTGGGAATTCAGGTCAAACATAGTTCGTACATAAAGGGAAAGGATTCTAGGCAGTTACACATTACTCAAACAACATTATTACAAAGGTGATTACAAACAAACTAAGAAAACACAAAAACTAGAATGTCATTCAAACATAATATCTCTTTAACGCATCAGAATTGATTGGTTTGGTCCACTTTGTGCCATCCATCTAAGACAAAATCAGAGCTCCTCCAGATAGCACCTTGCGAACTATGTATGGCCCTTGCCAATTTGGAGCGAACTTGCCCTTGTACTCCTCTTGGTGAGGGAATATTCGTTTGAGAACCAGTTTCCCCACTTTAAATGCTCGGGTTCTTACCTTCTTGTTAAAGGCACAAACCATCCTGTGTTGATACAGCTGACCATGGCATACAACGGCCATTCTCTTTTCATCAATTAAGATGAATTGTTTACAGAGAGCATGGACCCATTCTTCGTTACTCAGTACAGCTTCCTGAATAATCCTTAGGGAAGGTATTTCGACCTCAGCGGGTATGACAACTTCATTCCCGTAAACTAGTAAATAGGAAGTTGCTCCTGCGGAGGTTCGAACTGTTGTTCGATACCCTAGCAAGGCGTAAGGTAACATATTGTGCCATGATCTATCATTTTTGACCATCTTTCTCAAGATCTTCTTGATATTCTTGTTAGCATCTTCTACGGGTCCATTCATTTGGGAACTATACGCTGTCGAGTTGCGATGCACAATCTTGAACTGATCACAAATTTCTTTCATCAAGTGACTATTCAGGTTTGCCCCATTATCAGTAATAATCAATTCCGGCACTCCAAATCGGTAAATAAAGTTATTCCTCACAAAATCTGCAACCACTTTCTTAGTGACGGCTCTGTATGAAGTAGCTTCGACCCACTTAGTGAAATAATCAATGGCAACCAAAATAAATCTATGCCCATTTGATGCTAGTGGCTCTATTGGCCCGATGACATCCATGTCCCAAGCTACGAAAGGCCAAGGATAATTCATTGCGTGAAGCTCATGTGGAGGCATTCGAATTAGATCTCCGTGTACTTGGCATTTTGGACATCTTCGCACAAACTAACTACAATCATTTTCCATAGTCATCCAGAAGTAACCGATTCTCAGGATCTTTCTGGCAAGGACAAACCCATTCATGTGGGGCCCACAAACTCCAGCGTGTACCTTGTTTATCAACTTATTGGCTTCTACAGCATCAACGCATCTTAGGAATCCCAAATCAGGATTCCTCCTAAAGAGAAGTTCCCCACTTGGAAAGTAATTCTTTGCCAGACGCCGGATTGTCTTCTTTTGGTTGTTACTAGCTTCTTTAAGATATATTCCAGATTCCAAATACCTCTTAATTTCATAGTACCAAGGCTTTCCATCAGGATCCTCTTCTACGTGTATGCAATGCACGGGTTGATCCTTCAAGCTTATTTCTAAAGGACCAATGTAACTCTGATCCGGGTGCTGAATCATGGAAGATATCATGGCCAAAGCATCAGCAAACTCGTTTTGTATTCGTGGGATATGTCTAAAATCAACATCCTTAAATCTTCCGCATAATTCTTGCACCAACTCCACATAAGGAGTAATCTTGGAGTTTTTTACCGGCCATTCTCCCCGTAACTGGTGAATCAGCAAATCTGAATCTCCGATGGCTAGCAATTCATGAACAGCCATATCAAGTGCCTATTTGAGCCCCAAGATGCAAGCTTCATATTCAACCATATTGTTGGTGCATGGAAAACGTAACTTAGCAGTTACCGGATAATGCTGGCCTGTTTCTGACACCAAAAATGCTCCAATTCCTGAACTTTTGAAGTTGACCGCCCCATCAAAAAATAGCCTCCATCCGGGGTAGATTTTCGTGATATTTTCTCCTACGAACAAAACTTCCTCGTCTGGAAAGTATGTCTGAAGTGGCTCGTATTCCTCATCAACTGGGTTTTCAGCCAAATGATCTACTAAGGCTTGCCCCTTGATTGCTTTTTGGGTTACATACACAATGTCAAACTCACTCAGCAACATTTTCCACTTGGTTAGATTTCCTATAGGCATGGCCTTATGGAATATATACTTTAATAGATCCATTCTCGAGATGAGGTAAGTTATGTAGGATGATAGATAATGCCTCAACTTTTGTGCCATCCAAGTCAAAGCACAATATGTCCTTTCTATAAGAATGTAACGGGCTTCATATGGTGTGAACTTTTTACTCAAGTAGTAAATGGCTTTCTCTTTCCTGCCGGTCTCATCATATTGTTGGAGGACGCATCCGAAAGCATTTTCTGAGACTGATAGGTAAAGTAATAATGGAATTTCTTCTCTCGGTGGAACCAAAACCAATGGTGCAGACAAGTATTCCTTGGTGCGATCAAAAGCTCTCTGATATTCTTTGGTCCACTCATTCAGTGAATTTTTCTTCAACATCTTGAGAATTGGCTCGCATATAACTGTTGATTGAGCGATGAATCTGCTAATGTAATGCAGATGACCCAGGAAACTCATAACTTCTTTCTTGGTCCTCGGCGGTGGCAAGTCTTGAACTGTCTTGATTTTGGATGGGTCTAGCTCGATCCCCCTTCTGCTGACTATGAACCCTAGCAACTTCCCTGATGGCACACCAAAAGCACACTTAGCAGGATTTAACTTCAAACTGTACCTTCTTAATCTGTTGAAGAATTTCTCCAGATGAGTTAGATGATCCGAACTCTCACGGGATTTGATAATTATATCATCCACGTACACCTCAATCTCCTTATGGACCATATCATGGAAAATCATCATCATGGCCCTCATATATGTCTCATCCACGTTCTTGAGACCAAACGGCATTACCCTGTAATGATAAACACCTCAGGGCATAATAAAAGCCTTTTTTCTACATCTTCCCCATCCATTAGTATCTGATGATAGCCGGCGAAACAATCAACGAGTGACTGCATTTCATGTTTCGTACAGTTATCGATGAGAATGTAGATGTTGGACAACGAAAAATTATCTTTAGGACTGGCTCTGTTCAAGTCTCTGTAGTCAACAAAAATTCAAATCTTGTCATCCTTCTTTGGCACAGGGATGATGTTGGCCAACCATGTCGGATATTTTGTGACCTCGACAACCTTACAATGGATTTGTTTTGTCATTTCTTCCCTAATCTTTAAACTTAAATCTGGCTTGAATTTTCTCATTTTTTGCTTGACTGGATCAAACTCAGAATTTATCGGCAATTATATGACACAATACTGGTGCTTAACCCTGGCATATCATCATAGGACTAAGAAAATACGTCGATATACTCTCGACATAGGTGGATGAGCTCTTACCTTTGTGGCACCGCGAGGTGGACACTGATAATGGTCTCTTTGATTTCATCATGATCTCCTAAGTTGACTATTTTAGTTTCTTCTAGATTGGATTTTTTGTGATTCTCAAATTCCTCCATATCTTCAACTAACCGTTCCTCGTCATCGTCCTTCCAACCATCATCGTCCCCTTCATTTTGTTCGTTCAGGATTTGACATGACACAACATTGGCAGGGTTTAACTACTGTTACTGTAATGGACAAACAAACTAAGTTGATGATAAGAAAATAACAGAACATATGACTAGGAGCGTTTTAGAACTAATATAGTTTTCCAAATAAATGAAGGACTTTTCTTTGAAATTTGAGAAATAATTACAAAACCATGGCTTGTGACTTGCACAAATACAAGCCCCCGCCTTTTTTGAAAGCAGTAAGATATGAAAATAAAGTTTTGAGATATAAAAGGTGGATCGTGGGGCCTCCTCTGGATCATCACCAATTTCAAAACTATTAGTAATTGCCCTTTCATCTACCATGATGGGCGACGGGTTATGAGTGGAGTGGAGGTCTAATTTTGGAAAGCCTCTCCTGGTGCAATCTGCTTCACCCCACTGGACTCTGGGAGATCTTCTGGTATAGCATTACATCCTTCAAACAAATCTCCTATCCCATCCCCAAGACCATCATCATCTGACATCTCTCGTACGAGAAATGACTGGAATAGGAGTGGCAAGGGCCTAAACATACTCTTTTCTGGCTCATCCTCAACCCTATCTTTTCTGGTAGGCTGATACCTTAACCTGTGCTTAGATATTCTCTCTGGGATCACAATAGGCTTGATAATTCCTTGTAAATTCTTGCCCAAGCCTCGACCAGGTTCGAACCCATTTCTTAATATCACAGTTGCAATTATTTTGTAGACAGAAGGTATTGATATTTTGGATGTCAAATCTCTTTCTGCAGCATTTACAATTTCCACTGTATAGAAACTGCTACCTTTTAGAACATCTTCAATCACCGGTACATAACCATTGGTACGGTCCGCTCGACTTCCTTCTCCTTAGATGACTACTTCATGATCTTTCCAAATGAACTTCAATAATTGATGAAAGGGTGATGAAATTGCCTTTGCCCCGTGTATCCATGGTCTTCCCAAAAGCAGGTTGTAGCTAGGATGGATATCCATAACATGAAACTTAGTCTTAAACTCAGCAGGCCCTATTTGGATGTGCAAATCAATCTCTCCTATGGTATCTCTCTGCCCTCCATCGAATGCTCTCACATTTATGTGGCTTTGATAAATTTCCCCAGATCATAGCCCATTTGGACCAGCGTAGAGAAGGGACAAATATTTACACCAGATCCATCATCTATTAATACCTGATTAATTACATAATCTCGACAAATGATGGTGACATGCATGGCTTTGTTGTGCATTGCTTGTTCAAACGAATACTCTTCGTCACTGAATGATATGCGATGGTTCCCCACAATATTTCCTATCATCGCAGCCAAATTCTCAACGCTCATTCTTGCGGGAACATACACTTCCTCCAAGACCTTTGACAGAGCCTGTCGATGGTGTTGCAAGCTCAATAATAGTGCCAAGACAGAGATTTAGGCTGGTGTTTTCTCCAAGTGTTTGACAATTGAGTAATCCTTTGGTTGCATACGCCTCCGAAATTCCTCAGCCTCTCCTTCAGTGATTGGCCTTTTCTGTGAATCTTTCTTGTTGGTCAATTCCTCAGGGATGTAACATCGTCCTGATCACGTCATCCCCTGGGCAACGGCGGTTTGCACAATAAATTTCTTCTTTGGGGGAGGGGAGCGTACACTTGAGTCAGTGCAACCATCACTATAAATGGGGCTTTCTCGCTGATACTTAAGGCAGCCATAGCTTTCTCTATCTTTCCTACCTCTTTCGCCCTTTTGAGCTTTTCGGAGTTCACCTGAGTAATGGTCTTGCTAGATGCCCATTCTCCTTCTGTTTCAATCATGTTAACTGTAGATCCCCCATGGTTGGGAAATGGATTACTGCTAATATTTGGAGTAGGTACCTGGAGCGTGATGACCTTTTGATCAATTAGATCTTGGATTCTATGTTTCAAGATAAGACAGTCCTTGGTATTATGCCCTGCTGCCCCTGAATGATAGGCACAATTTTGATCAGGGTGATAAAACCAGGAGCTAGGATTGACAGGTTTTAGCTGTACTGGTTGCAAATGACCAGCATTCTTCAATCTTTCAAACAATTGGGTGCGACTTTCAGCTAGTGGGGTGAAGTTTCAGGGAGGTTTCTTTTTATGGTTTCGACGCTGGGGGTTATACGGGCTTAGATTTGTAGGAGGGGGTACTTGGTGGTAATTTGGAGGTGTTTGGAAATTTGTTCAGCTATTTGGGGGAGTAGTTTGGAAATGAGACTGATAATTTGGAGGTGGAACTGGGAATTGGGGAAAGATATTTAGCTTTGGAGCTTGGTATAATGGTGGGATGTTTGGGAGTGGAGTTTGGTATTGGGAGTAGACATAGAATGCGTGCAGAAGGTTAGGTGATGGCGGGGAAGATAAAACATTTCTAGAGTTGAACCGTTGTTTCAATTTTGTAACAAAATTGGCAGAAACCCCACCTACCTCTTCCTTCTTCTTCTTAGAAAACATGGCAGTTCTAGATGATGTCGGGGTTTTGGCAATTTTTCCTGTCCGAATACCTTCCTTTAATGATTCTCCTATTTTTACCAAATCTGCAAAGGTCACTCTGACAGCGGACACCATCCTGATATAATAATCTCCTTCTTGAGCGCGAGAGAACACGAATACCATTTCCTCTTTGGACATGGGGGGCTACACTTTGCCAGCTTCTTTCCTCCAATGAAAAGCATAATCTCAAAAACTCTCAACGCTCTTTTGTTTAATCCGATCTAGTGAATACCAATCAGGGACTATTTGAATGTTGAATACGAACCGGTCAAGGAAACTCTTGGCCAATGTCTTCCAACCAGTCCACCTTTTCGGCTCCTGAGACAT
>NW_025886435.1:13123-31334 GCF_002878395.1 Capsicum annuum
CCAAGGCTTCACCATTCAAACTTCGACTGAATAGGCGCATTAATAACTCCTCGTTTTTCCCTATCCCTACTAGTTGCTCGCAGTACCTTCTTAGATGGGCCATTGGATTTTCGGTACCATTAAACATGTCAAACTTAGGGACCTTGTATCCTTCTGGTAGGTCTACTCCTGGGTGAACACACAAATCGTCATACCCCGAACCGTCGTGGTCCTTGGCCCTGTGAGACTCTTTAATCCTCATGATCTCTTCTTGCATGGCTATTAAATTCCTTTTATGTTGGGTTCTCCATTCCTTCTCCTTCTCCTCATAATGGTCTATCTCGGGGTTAGTAAGGGGTTCATAAATATCAGGGGATATGATGGCTTGAGTGGGATTTGGAAGAAAGGCCTGATTTTGCAGATGGAGAGAATTTGATTGGTAAGTGGGGAGAACGTTTTGGAAATTAGGAAGGTTATGTGGGCCTTGTAAGTAGTTTGACGAAATGTGAGAGTGATTTTACGAATTTGGAAATGAATTTGGTGGATTCGAAGGTAGGTTTGCTGTATTTTGTGGATTTGGGAGTAAATCTTATGGATTTGGGAATGCATTTTGTTGATTTGAGAATGTGTTTTGAGGATTTGGGAATGGATTCAAAGACAGCTTCTGTGGGTTTGCGAATGGATTTTGTGGATGGTAGGCGTCTGGATTATTTTCACGATTAGTGTTTTGGACAAATGGAGGAGCGGAGCCAGATGATACGTTAGTTGGTTGGTCCCCGAGAATAGAGGTACTGAGAAGAGGGATTTAGAGTGAATTCCCGTGTCCCCCCAGAGCAAGGGCATTGACGATGATGGCCAAGTTAGCCAATTCTCGAGTGCAATTTATTTCCTCCTGAAGTAATTCTAATTTTCTTGCAAGTTCTACAATCATCTCATTCTATTTCGCTATCACATATCCTGGATAGCCAGTGCGGTTTCTTCGTCATTTCCTGTCATTTTTGAATGATGGTCTGAGGATGGGATTTTTTGTGCTTTCGATCAGGTGAAGTAGGGATGTTCTGCCAGTTTATCAACACGGAGTAATTTCTGTTATCTGCAAATTAAAACAACTCAAAGGCAAATATGTTAGTTTCCGTATGTGACAAGTAATGCAAAATATTTGACAGGAAATAATCACACAAAGTTGTTCGAGTCATAGCCAAATTCATCCGTAGGTCATAGTGGATAAAATTGCCTTTGAGCTCAACCAATGCATATAAGAACATAAAACAGTTATATCGCACCAGACATTAAAATAACGCGTATCCTAATTGGGGTGACCCTTTTTGAGCCAAGGGTTCAGGCCTAATGATTTTTTGAAGAAAATATATGCTTCCTCAAAGTCAATCCATTAACCCCCAACTCATATAGACGCAAAAGGGGGCATAAATGCCCACAAAAAATAACGAAACAGGGATACAATTTTTAGGAAAAAGGGGAAATAACATGAAAGAAGATAAGTTCCCGCACAGGGGAGAATAGAAAAGCTAGCTACTAGAGGCTTTAGAAAAGCTAGCTACTGGAGGCTTCTTCGTCTTCTTTCGCCTTCTTTGCCTTGTTTACCTCATGTGCTATTTGATACCTATTGATGATAAGGTGACTCCCGCATAATTGTGCCTTGTGTTTGTAAGTTATTTCTCCAATGCTGTCGAGTTTGAAGGCCATGCTATCGTCCAAATCAATTAGGCATTTCCTGGAATCATCAGCGTCTTGCCTAGCTCTTTTCAACTCTTCCCTCAATGTATGTATGGTCAAAGCGTCTTCCATGTGCATCTGACGGTTCGCAATTTCACTTTTCTGGAACTCATTTTGTAGCCTGTGAAGCCGAATTTGATTCTCGGATTCTACATCCACAACCCGAGTGGGCACATTTGGTCCCGAATTCAATGCTCCGGTGAGGCTCTTTTTCAACCACTCCTTGTAAGTGCCGCTGACTTCAGGTTCATACCCTATACGGAAAGAGACTTCTAACCACTTTTTCCTTCTTCATCCATTTATCATGTAGTCTTTGAGTGAGGGCTTTCTTTCATCATATTCGGTGAAGAATCTGAGCATAGAATCGATTTGAGGCGTCTCCTGCTTGATCTCGAATTGCCTAAGAACTCTGCCAGGATTTTAGGGGTAGGTTCCCCTGAGACCCGAGAGCACTAAAAAAGGCTATTCGTCCCCTCAAATGATGTATTTCCCTGAACGAAAATAGTTAAGGGACCATTGGACATCGCTATCTCTTAATTCTCCAAGAGTCTTAAACAAAAATTCTTGGGATGCTTCCCTTTTGAACTTGTGTAAAAATAACCTCATGTCATACGATTCTAGCAGATTTCTCCTTGTTTTGTGATTAGGTTGTGCAGTTCTAGGATTTTTCACCAAATGCATCATCATTCACCATTGTAATATAAGGTTGCAGCCTTGAAAGAAACGATTCTCAACTTGATATCTTCCCAAAGCGCTATATATGTCGGAGACAATCATGGGGGCTAAGTTGTGGAATACTTTTTTAGAATTGTATTCCATTCCAAAGAAGAGTGCATGGGTCACTGTGACAACCCTCGGATGAATTGTACCATTTTCCTCCTGTGGGAACACCATGGTTCCAAGTAGGCCTACCGCGAATACAAAAGCTCTCATTTCCTTCCATTTTGCTTCCGACTCCAATTTATGCCCAAATTTGTGAAAAGAGTTGAATCTTCCAAACCGACGGTACAACTCATGAAAAGTGATATTTGCTCTATCCCGTTCTCCTAGACAGGTGTCTTCATCAGTTAAAAATGCTTCCTTGATCTTTTGACGATCTCACACATTCGGGACTAAAATATTCTCCTTTATCTTAAAACACATTTCCGTACTCTCGTAGAAAATCAATACCTCTTCAATGGTGGGGGTCAATTCAACATCCCCAAAGCAAAATACCATGTTCTGATCATCCCAAAAAATTGTTAGGACATGGATCATTTCGGGCCAAGCGTCCATCTCGGTCAAAGAAGGAAGATGCCCAATGTGTGTTCTAACAATCTTTCTCTCTTCTGTACCCATGTAATCCCACCACAGTTTTAGGTAATCGTTGAGTTTGGTGACCATCTTGAACTTTTCACGAGAATGCAATTGAGCCATATCTACATAAAAGAAGACAAAATAAGCCTTTCCCCGACCTCAAAGGATAATGGATTGAATTTAGACAAGCATATATTTCTTTAACACATAAGCATGGTTCGTCTGTGATTGAATCGGGGTCAAATAGACATAGGGCAGGTTTTCTAATGGACCCAATACCCCGCTCGGATATTGGGTAGTCCTAGGCACATGCCTAAAATAGGGTTTTGGTTTCGTTCTATCCTCGGTGTCTAGAGTGGGCTTGGACACTGGTTCTCAAGCGGACTACTTGAGTTTCAAAATATGAACAGCGTCAGATGACTCACGTGCTGATAAGCTATTCGTATTTCCAACACATTTTGGAATTGAACAACAAGGGCCGAGACATCCACGAAACCCCAAAACCGTTTATAAGATGCAGGAAATGCCATGAGATGCGATAATTAAACTTTACATAATCGAAACACATAAACACATAAACAGTTAATCAAAGACAAAATAAAACATTTGGTTAGAACCTAGTTAGATCCCCAGTAGAGTCGCCATTTCTGTTTTGCAGAAAAATTTGACTTTTGAAAGAGAGTCGCCACTTAATTTTGAAAAGGAATTAAGAAACCTTTATAAAACACTTTAAACGATCTAAAACAGAAAAATCGTTTAACTTAAGAGATTCTAGATAAGAGGTTCCTATTAATGTTTTAGGAAGGTGTTAGGCACCTAAAACGTCCGCTAACTTGCGGTTATCCGGACTGTTTGAAAATCGTCTTTTGATTAACTTTGAAAAAGTTTATTTTTTGAAAAGAAAAAGTGATTTTAGGAATATTTTGGTGTTTATGCAAAACTAATTTTTTAGCGACTTAACTAAGGATTTAACAAGGTTTGCCAAGCACATAAGGGAAACAAACATAAAGAACGGAGGGAAAGGGAGGAAGTAAGGGATTTAGGCTATTGGCCCAAACCAAAAAAACCTGTCCTAGTCTAATTGGGCCATCGACCCATTTCACCTGTCCTAATCTAATTTTCGAGCGTTTGGCTCGAATCTTGCCTCCACCTGTGCTAAATACAACCTTGACTTCATGGCCGAATGAATGAATAAAATAAATAAACCAATAAAATAAATAAAGACAACAATAATTAAATGAAATGAAATAATAAATGAGACTTTTGTCTCTTGGCCGCTTCAAGAATGGGACTTAAACCCATTTCTCCTCCTTTCGACTCCATGCGTCAGTTGATTACTTAACCATCTTCGGGCTTGACTCAACGGATGGGCCTGATTGGCCCATTAGGGAATACAAATAGGAAATAGTCCTTTTGGACTCCGAGGCGGGTTCATGCAAAAGAAGAAAAGAAAAGAAATCAATACACACGCAAAATACAAATTGCTACATGGAGAAATAGTATAACAAATTGATAAACAAAAAGTCAACTGTAGTGTCATCAAATGGACTACAAGACAGTAATTTAGATTCATGCAATATAATAGCACACACTATCCACCATCAGAATAAAATTGAAACTAAAAGCATGACAATATCACGGCTTTTCCAAGAAAGAATGAAGCATTGTTTTTGCAAAGAAAATTATAGTTGAACTAAACTAAACATGTTACAAAGCTATGCTGTTTATTAAACAAACTAAAATTTAGTTCGATTGAACCTGGGAAAATACGTTCGTCCAAGTTAGATTAAACAAAAATTATGAGTCGAACCACGCTAAACATCATTATACTGTTAAAATGATAAGTTAAAGAATTACAACAAGCAACATTTCATCATGGACTTAAGCTAGAGCAAGCAATTACAGGTGCAAGACTGGATAATTGAAATTACAGCAAGCAATTATTCATCAATAGTCAGGAGAAAACAGGATAAAAATCCAATATTGTCATACTAAACTGCAAATAATAGGCTAAAGGGCTGGGATTAAAATAAAGAAAGTGCTCAACTGAGGAAAGTAATCAGACTACATGAAAAAGCGACTGCTAACGAACAGATTTCACATATTTTTTAAAGATTCGATGACTGCTATGACAAATTTGGAATAAAAGCAGTCTAAGAAAACCCGAACTTCGGCGAACGAACCTCATGAAATAAGATGATCAATTAAGGGTAGAATAACAAGAACATCTTCCCTAGATGTCTAATCTTCATTAAAACTAAATTCCAGAGGCAGCCATCCAAACTTATTATTATCTAACTTTTCATACTAAAAAAAATACGACACTCATGTCGATACATCGAGAAAGGTCGACATCAACATAGAACTTTAAATAGATTTAAAGGGGGAAAATAGTGAAACACTCAAGTATTATTCGATAGTCAGAAAATGCCTTACAAAACTCCAGAAGTTCTAGATAAATGAACCAAAATTGAATCAAAACTACAGTAAGAAAAGGGAAAGCAACTTGAATAAACAGCGACTGCCTAGGAAACGTAAAATTAACCATAGGAATTTTATTCCAAAGATAGATAAGGAAAAAATCTAACGTGTGTCTAACTATCAAAACCAAGGGAGAAAATGATGTAGGGAAAGGCTAGACATTTTTCAAAATAGGATGTAATTAAGCAAGTTGTAACATCTAGAAAACTATTTACAGTGAATGAACAAAGCAGTATTTTCTTTTTCTTTAAAATTAACCTAGAACAAGAGCACTATTCGCACTTTTTCAGAAATACATCGGCGAGGCCCTCCTTACCCTCTTTTCGACCTCAACTTGAAATGAACTTTCAAAAACCCAAAGCAGGGTCATCTAGAGTTCATAGGATTGTCGCCTTACACAGATGTATCAGTCTCAAAGGTTAAGAGCTATGAGGTAGTTTGAATCCCGTTAATTCAGTAAATTAAATCAACATTGGTGACCTTGCATTAAGGACAAGACTTAAGAAAACAGGGGCAAATCAGAGCAAAGGTACGCCAAAGAAGACATAAAAAGACCAAAGTAGGCATGTTCAAACATAGAGATAGCAAATCAAACCATAAGCAGCGTACAAAAGTGAAAACCATGATTAAATAGTTAATTAATGATATTAAAGTTTAAACAATAGATTGCAAAATTGAGGGAAGAAACATGAAGCTAAAGTCATGGATTAAATGATTATAATAATAGTCAGCCTTGCATAGCAAAAATGCTACATCAAAAAAAAAAAGAAACTAGAAACGAAAGACTCAATCTTGATGATATTAATGTTTATTTATACCATAACTCTCAGATAACCAATGACGTCAATTAAAAGACAGTATATTCGACATAATCACATTGAAAATTACAACATGAGCTCTGTTTCAGCAAAATAGCACAACAATAATCACAAAACAACCCCTAAGGCCATCATAGCCATCTACAGCAAACAAAACCAAGCCTCATTCTCAATTACCATAAAAATATCAACTGATTCTACGGAGAGAAAAGGGGATGAAGAAGAAAGTGATAAAATTAAAAGAACAAGAGCATATTTACCTCTTCTGGGGCAGCAAAACAGGACGACGAGTTAATGATAGGATTCCGACCACCAGGAATCAGTCTTTGACTCGATAGCATTGATTAACTGCTGACCTTTTTCAAAAATAAATATTTTACTAGAAAGGGGGTTTGCTTGAGTGCTCGATTTTCAGCCTTCTAGGCCTCTCTTTTTTTTGGCTCAAGGATGAGCTATTTTTAGTGAAACCAAATGGAGATGAATTTCCCATTCCATCGATGTGGGATTCTGTTTAACAAGGGTAATTTTGGGAAATTCTCTAAAAGAAAATTCAAAATTCGAACTCAAGATAGCATTTTCCCACCAACCAACTCAAATGAATTTGGAATTTTCTTCCTCCCCTACCAAAATTCTCTAACCAATGGAATTTGAAGAGATGAAATTCCTTCACGAACCAATAGAAATCAAGCAGGTGTGTATAAACTTGTACAACTCTATCCGTTACAAACAAATTTTGAACGTTAGATGACACCTGTGCGTGTTTCTAGAAGATTTGGCATTTGCAACGTTGGAGATGGGTCGAGTCGGTTTGAGATTGTGGGAATCGGGTTCATCAAAGTTGAACCCATTTTGACGGGTAGTTGATGGGTTGTCGTTGTCGTTGGTGGTGGAAGTCAGGTATAAGGTCGGGTTTTGGGGTCGTTTGGAGCTGATTATCGCGTTTTGTAGATGTACGGGGGTGAGGGTTTCATAACTTTGTTGTTTTCCTTTTCTGAAGTTGAGGTATAAACCTTTATTGAGTGTGGGCCGGGTCCGTTTGAAGTGTTTGGGCCGGCTGAGGCTGCAAGGGTTGGGGCTGGTAGAAACTATTATTGTGTTGAAAAGAATTGCGCCTGGGCGATTGGGTTTTTAAAATTGGATGGATTATATAATTTGAGAATTTGGCCAATTCATTTAAGTTTTTGGCCATTTTGAAAATCAATTGGTCAATTGCATCGCGATTGTGGCCAATTTAATTTTAATTATGTCCAACTCTAATAGATTGGCTAAATTAAGTCAAAATTCATAATGAATTTAATATCTCCTTTAACCTCGAGCTTCTTGATTCGATAAAATCAAACACTTATTTATCCAAATAAATTATTTTTGAGAATAAATTATATTTAAATCAAGATTTTGATCATTACACTTATTTTCAAAGATTATTCTTAATTAAAATTCGATATTGATGAAAATGTTCATTTAAATGACACCATTTATACAATCTCGCATATGTAAATATGAAAATATATAATTATCACTTAAATAACAAATTTAACCTAAATACATATTTTAAAATGCATTTATTTGGAAAAAATAATTATTGCAATTTTATTTGAAAATCGAAGAAACTCAAGATTAAACGTAGTTGTGGAGGGAAAAAATTAGGTGTCAACACTCATCAACTCAATGTTATGATAGTTATAGTACCTAAGTTGATTTAGGTGGAACTAGGGATGAATGAATGAGCTCGCAGGGTCAACTACAAATCCAATCGAGTCTTTGCAATTGCATGGCACTGGTATTGCATTTATCCCGACCCGAGTCGTCGATCGATCACTCTGAGTAGAAATGAGTTCTTATCAACTCAATGTTTTAAAAACTATATCTTTTAAAATTTTTAATATTAATTAAGATCAATTCGGACCAAATTAGCAATTTCAAAACTTGTCATTCTTTTCTAAAATTACAAATCAACCCATACAAATCATCCATTTGAGCGAAAAACTTTTCATTTTAAATCTTAAGTTCTCTCTCTCTCTCTTGGGGTGTCCTCTCCCTCTCAACAATACAAATAAGACAAACAACAACTACTCAACATATTGCTCAACCCTTCAAAACAGGTCGATTTTATTCCCATTTATGACTACGTATAATTGTTTTTTTGACTTCATTCCCGCTTGTATCCATTATTTTCTCTATCTTCGTATGTAACAGAGTTTGAGAAGAGTTCTACATTTGTTCTTTATTCTAAAAAATAGGTTAGTTAATGATAAAAAAGAAGACTTTTAGTTGTATTATCTTCGAGAATGGGTTAACAATTTTGAGTTTTGATGCTAAAAAAAGTAGGAAGCACCCGAGAAAACCTTAGTTTTTCTCTCAGTATTTTGTTGACTGTCGTGGTATTGTTGGATAGTGTTTGTGGTGTTGTTGGTGGCTTTTGTTAGTGGTGTTGGTATTTGTGTTTTTTGGCGATGGTGTCAGTGGTCTTGGTGTTGGTATTGGTGGCATTGGTGGCGGTCTTGGTGGAATTGGTCGTGGAATTAGTTGTGGTGGTGGTAGTCCATCTGTTGCAACGGGTGGAAGATCTGTTAGGAGATATTAAATAGGTCTTCAAACAGATTCCCCATCTATTCCAACTGATGGGTTATCCGTTGGAGTATTTTCTTGTAATGTGGCAGAGAATAATTTATTGAAATTTCTCCACCTGTTACAACAGGTGGGATATCTGTGGGGAGATATTAAATAGGTCTTCAAACAGATTCGGGTTCCCCATCAGTTCCAACTGATGGGTTGTCCGTTGGAGTATTTTTTTGTGGTTATGTGGTAAGAATAATTTATTGAAATTTGTCTCACCTTTTTTAAAAAAATTATGCAGACATCAAATGCAATGTATTTTTTGTTTTTCTTTTGTTTGTAGTTAAGAGATATCTCCCAAAAGAAAAGAAATAGAAAGTGGAGAAAGTGGATCAACTTCCAATCACCAAACCAAAAAGGCTAGAGTACAGATAGATTTACAGGAACTTCCAGAACAAATTCAATCAAGGCAAAATGAAGCCAAGGAAAGTGATAAATCCTCACCAATGGAGCGTGAAATAATATCGAAATTCCAGCATGATTCTGTCAAAACCATTAGTATTGACAAGTTTCGAGTTGCAATGCCGATGAATAACCCTAATGCAGTATTTGGTGATCTTGTACTTAAATGTCAGTTGGAGAAATCTTTTGATGAACTTAGGATTATTATGAAGAAGGAAAACATAGATGGACTTTTTAAGAAGAGCTGCTTTGCATACTTTCTTGAGCTGTCTAGGCCCCGCCCTCTCCGTTTCCCAATGATCATGGTATATGTCCTTCTCAAGCGTAGGATCATGTATGCAGGGGATGATGGAGGTTCGAAGGAGGGAAAAAATAAGATGAATGAAGTATGGATCAACTACTGTGGCATACCGGTTTGTTTTGGATTGAAAGAGTTTGCCATTGTGACGGGCTTGAGATGTGATCGTCCAGAAGAACCTTCCATCAAGAAAACACCCTACAAAGGGTCCAACAAATGCAAGGTAAAAAAAGATGGGTTGTTGGTCATTGTTGGACCTAGCTACAAAGTGAAGGATTTGATTGCGGATCTCAAGAATAAAGACATACCAAAGCACTACAGGGAGAAATTGTGCTCAGTTTGGTTTGTCCATTCCGTTTTATTGGCAAGAGATGTCAAGAAAGTCATAAAACGTGATTTGTTGGCGCTTGCTGATGATTTTGGGAGATTCAAAGATTATTCCAGGGGCCACGACAGCTACTACTTGACTTTCAAATATTTACTGAAAGAGCTAAATCCAAAGGCGACCACATTATATGGCTTTCCTTGAGCTTTCATGGTAAAATTGATCACTATTTTTACTCATTCATTAATTTATATTGAATATACTTGTGAATTTTTTTTTTTTGCTTGCTTCCTGTTTATAATTTTTAGGCTTGGGCATTTGAAGCCATTCCTCCCCTCCGAAAGCATTTCACGGATTACCCGGATAAGGTTTCTCATCCAAGGATCCTTAGGTGGGTGGCTGTATAGAGAGCAGCCAAAAAAATATTAACGAGGCTGATATCTTTAACCCTCCAGATGATGCAGTACATCTTTTTTCAACTAAAATAATTTTCCTCAAAGAAAGATATTAAAACAGATGTTCCATCTGCTGCAAGAGATTACCTGTCAACTGCAACTGGTACATTGGGTAATCTGTTGCAACAGACGATCCATATTTTGCAATAGATTAACCATATGTTGCTCTATTCTCTGAACCCTACTCAACAGATTACCCATCTACTGTAAATTATATAACAGATGGGTATTCTGATGTAACATATTATCAATCTGTTTCAACATACAGATCAGCTATTGTGGTAGCTAGATCATCTTTTGCATAAGTTGGCTGTGTTAACATAACTCAAGCCCCATGTAACCCAACTGACTGCGAATTATTATTATATGATTTAAATTCCTCCTGTCGTTTTTTTATAGGTTGTGCATCCTTGGATTGTGCCTACTATTGATGAGCTGGGGATGACTTCTTTTCTTACTCTGGGTCTTGTTGATACAAAAGAAGACCCAACGGTGGAGTTAATAAAGAAGGAATTGGATGGAGCAATATCCATAAGAAGAGCAGTTACGCAAGGTCCATCTAATGTTGAAGCTCTTCACGACCTAACTCAAACTGCAACAGATCTGGTTGCTTCTTCTGGGTTTATTGCTGGTGGAGTTGTTTGTGATGGTGGCAGCCATCCTACTTTTGCTTCTGCTGCCAGTCGTGATTATGATCATGTTGGTGCTCAGCAAAAAATAAATATGTTTGAAAACACCCCTTGCACAAGTCCTCCCTCTTACCCTTACACCAGTCCCTCCCACCCTTACAGTGGTCCCTCTCACCCCTCATTACCCTGATGTTCTCATTGCAAATGCAAAGTGTGCAAGGACAGAGAGGATAAACTCCTCGACAAGCTATAGGCTATTTCTGAAGTTGCCGAGGAGTTAAAATCCAGGAGGGGTGTTATACCATCCAATGAGGTGAGGGAGCCATGCACTTCTACAGTGGAGGTTAGGAGAAGGAGAATAAAAATTAGACAAAATCTCTCCATTCTGAAATCAGCAAAAAATACAACTCCCCTCGCTCCAATAGTTGTTAAAGTTCAGGGGCCACCGAAGAAGGTGGACATATTTGCAGCGCTTGGCAAGGAAAAGAAGAAGGAACTGGAAGAATTCATCAAGATGAAGGTTCAAAAAGAATACACCATGCATTCATTTGCTGCCAAAGACTTCTCGAATATGACAAATATGTGCGTGTGGTACGAGGACAAGGTAAGTTTACTTTTGCTAAACTACCCTTTCAATCTACTCAATGAAGAAGAATCTACGCAGCAGATGTGTAATCTGTTGCAATAGATTGGTATTCTGTTGCAACATAATACACATCTGTTGCATAAGTTACGTTGACTGAGTAATCTGTGAACTGATTCAGAGAACCCTCCACATCGGATTCTTTCCACTGTGTTTTTATTCTTTACAATTACTAACCTATTTAAAAATTATCTTCTTATACCATAGTATGTTGATAAAATTCTCTGCCTCATGAGGGGTAGGCAATTAGCATACCCAGATGCTTATAATGCTGTTGATAAGATAATGGACCTCAACTTCTACAATAATTTCAAAGATAAGTATGCTGATCTTCATAATCTAGCTGATTTCGATGGCTTGGGATTTGATCAGTTAGTTTCTACGTTCTAATGGGATGAACAAGTGATTAAATATGTTAGAGGGAAGAGGCCATATCCACACGGCAAGAGCTGGACCAAGGAAAAGAAAATCCTTGCAGTCATGAATGTGGATGTCACCCATTTTCTCATTATTAAGATACTTCTATACGAGGAAAAGATTAAGGTTTATGACTTCAACTTAACTGTGTTCAGCGAGAAGACGTTTTTAACCCACATGCAGCCACTCTTGAAGTTGTTGCCAAAGTTATTGACGCAGAGTAAGCTGATGAATCATTTGCCGGCTGAAGTCTTGGTGAAGGAATCATGAGTTTTTGAAAGTCGAAATAAGAACATCCAGCTCCCAAAAAATACAACCAGTGCAGCGTTCGGGCCGTAGTCCCTTGCATACATGGAGTGTTTGCTGACCGGTACACAAATGACCGGTGTGTGCGACACCGTTGTGGGAAAGATGCAATGGGTCTGGGCATATGGGGTACTAAGTAAAAGGTTGGAGCTCATGTATAAAAAATAATATGTACAAAGACAGAGATGAACACGCTAACAAATTTTCATTTCAAGCCAATTCACTATACATATAGGGGCAATAATTTTTATGTCTGGCAAAGTTGAATTTTTATAATGCAATAGATTTTATATCTGTCGTAACAGATATAGTACCTGTTGTGACAGATTGATTATCTTTTGGAATAGGTTGGTCATCTGTTGCGTTATGCAGATGTTCCCCGTTTGTCTTTCGCAATAAATTTACAATCTGTTGCAATATATATCTTATCTATTGCAATTGATCGGTAATCTATTAGAGCAAATAAAAATAGTAAAAAGACCCGTTATATAATTTCCAACAGATGACCTATGTGTTGCATCTCATGTTGCAACATATGTCTAAATCTGTCTGATAAGATACATCCTCTGTTGCAGTATATGTATTATCTGTTGCGATATTTGAATCTAGTACTCCTTTTCAATTAACATGTTCAAAACTCAGAATTAATTATATTCATAGACAGAATAAAATAAATTGAATCCTTCGGAAATTACATGAAAAAAAATAACTCAACAAATAAATGAAATGTAAAAAAAATCATTATGAGTACAAACGATCTAATCTACAAATAAATCAACAAGTTAAACCAAGGAGGATAGGTTATTACATTGACGGACTCGAGCTACAAAGATCTAATCAATATGGACAAGTTGTTCTTCATCCAATGCTATAGAATTCGGTTTTGGTCGTCGTGGATCTTTAACGTCGGTTGCGTACGGCTTCTGAGCTTTTGCTTCTCCATATTTCTATAAAAGAGCAGCATATCTTTTGTGGAGTAATCCGGCATCAAGTCCATCATTTGGTACTTGTAATCCATCGCTCAAATACTCGGCATAGGCGGCAACAAAAGGACCACAATCCCTGCGTTATAAAAAATAGATAATCCATATCTTGTAGTTCATGCAAGCGTTGTGAAATTTGTAAAATGAAACTAAATCATGACACTTAAACTTACAGGATACCAATGGTTTGTTGAGCAATTCCTTCAGCATATTGTACATCAAATGGATTAGCCTTTTTATCCATGTATGCTTCAATCGTCAACCAATCAGTACGAACCTTTTGATCCAAAAAGCCACTCATATCAAGGTAAGTAGGCAATATTTTGACCAGCTTTTGTATCTCCACGTCTCTTTCATGACATCAAGTCATAAACTTGGATGCGCCTCTCATTTAGAACGACGACAGCCAACGCCCAATGGAATTCATCACCACAATTGATTGGGATGTACACTTCGTCGACCAAATACCAAGGTAAGCCAGCCGGAATGCTAAAACCTTTGATGATGTTGATTAAGCATTCCTCATTTTGGAAAACTTTCAGCCGCTGTTGACAATACCTATCGTAGGCATTATTGATGTAAACTTTGTACAAATAATTTTCTGTTGTATATATGTATTGTTCTTGTGTTTGCAACTTGGCCTTCTTTTGGAGGTAGTAAAAAATAACACCGATGTGATGCACATATTATCAAACATTTCGGATTACGTGATGAAAAAATCAATACGCAGATACAATTAAATAAAGTATTAATTAATCGTAATATGTATGGCCTTTAAACCTCATCATTCCAACAAGTTTGGGGCTGTGACATCAAATAGAACCAATTCTTCATTCCAAAATGTGCAACAACAAAGTCAAATATATCAAAACCAAGACTCGATTCGTTCACTTTGTAGCGCTCGTTATTTTGTTTTCTACATGATGATTTATATGTGTTAATGTCAGGTTCTTACAACAAGAATTGTATAAACCAATATCCATAAAATTGATTTATGTACCTGCCGGCATGATGCTTTAACAGCCCATCGACAATCCATTCTGAATAGTCGTTGATCAACTGTATTAGTTTTTTTGGAGCCTCGTTCGAGATGTTGAACCCTTCAAACAGGTAATTTTTTCGTTCTCACAAAATGATAGGCTCCACTTTTTCTTCATCTTTGGAAGCAGTTGATGGATTATCAACTGTCATATTATGCTCTTCGGCAGTAGCTGTGACATCCACCTGGAAAGCCAGAATTGTCAATGCTAAGTAGAGATATACAGCAGATTTTTCATCTATTGCAATAGATAATTCTTATGTTGCATCAGATGGATTACCTATTGGGATAAATTCAAATAGGTAAATCAGAGCAGTACGATAATTTCAAACAGATGACCCATCTGTTGTAACATAAGACTCATCTGTTGAAACATATAACGAATCTGATGCAACAGGTTAGATATGTGCTTGTTTATTTTCATTAGATGTATCATCTGTTGAAACAAATATGTGCTTGTTTGTTTTCTGGAACAATTGATGTACATTCACCTTCTTCAGCTCATGCTGCTCTTTTGTGGCCCTTGCACACTGAACATCGATGCAAGACAAAGACAGAGGCATTGAAATCTTGCTTTTTTTATGATTGATGATGTCTTGGAAGTGTCTTTACTTCTCCTCTTAGTTGCCTTGATCTCTAGTAGAGTGTCTAAATATGAAATCCTCTTTGATGGAATGACACCCCTCTTAGATGTCATTTCCTTTACAGAAGTAGTTAGTGCATTAATAACATTCATCACTCCATCGTGTTTTGCCTTGCAGTCTTGACATTTGCATGAAGAACATTCACTAGATGCAGCAAAATCTGGAGAAAAATCTGTATACCATTATGATCATAATCATAATGGCTTGTTGTTTCAAAAACTGTAAGAGGAGTATCATTAGCCCCACCCTCCAAAATTATTTTTCTTGTGATGGTTGTTGCTCCAAATAATTCCATTTTTATTCCATCAATGACCTTAGGGTCCGATAAAGTTTTCACAAACCGTAAAGTAAGAAAAAATGGCATCTTCAACTCTCGGTTGGTCGGAACAAGCCACGAATGGACAATCTAAAATAAATCGGTACATATATTAAGAATGATGATGAACTCATTTAATCATTAATTAAAACAAAAAATTGATTAGAATCGGACTTACTGCTTCCTTGGGGGGATTGAAAAGATCAAGAAATTTTCCATTTTTATCGATTTTGGCCGACAACCATCTAAGAATTCTTGGACAGGAAACTTCTTCCTGGTAGTTCATTTGTCGTCTCAAATAAGGAATGGCTTCAAATACCCAAGCCTATAACATAACGCCAATAAATCAAAAGCATTATTGAATAAAAAAATGATGAATCATATCATGATAAAAGAAATATTTACCATGAAGGCCCATGGAAAATCATATAAGTTGAATGTTTTTGGCATTAACGAAGTCAACAAATATTCGACAATCATTTTGAAGCTTTCATAACCCCAAGGATAGCTGTTAAATGCCTCAAGATCCTCGGAGAGATTTATTAAACCGAGGCTTATGTTGTTGTTAACATCTCTCGCCCAAAGAACATTATGTACAAACCAAACCAAGCACAATGATTGCTTGTGCTTCTTTGAAAGTCCTTTGCCTTTCAACACTTCAATCAGATTTTTATTTTTGAAGCTTGGACCAACAATGGACACCAGGTCATCATGATCACTCGACTTGTCTTTTCCTTTTTTGAGTGTGTGGGGTGCTTTTTTTGGGTTAGAGTAGGTATAACTTGAGAAGGAGAAGGAGGATAACATTTTAGTCCGGTAACTATGGAAAACTCCTCCCAACCAAAACAAACAGGCATGCCACAGTAATTTATCCACACCTCATCCATCTTATTATTGTTTTCATACATAAACCTGCATTTGAGAAGATTATATACCATTTTCATCTGGAAACGAGCATTGTTGTCCTCCGGCAAATCAAGATATTTCCCAAAGCAGCTTTCCCTAAAATAAGAATCCAATTTTTGTTCTCGAAGTATTTTTCTGAAGGCGTCAAAAGATTTTTCCATGACTGACTTAACCATGAGATCACCGTTAAATCTGTGGCACCATCGCACTGCATTCTCATAGGGTAACGATCAATGCTGAAGGTTTTGACAACTCTTTGACGTAAGGGCTATTAGTATTTAGATCATCTCTTTTGAAAGATTCCTCCTCCCCATGTTCATTATCTTCTGCTCCTGATTGAGATAACGCTTGTAAAGTAAGCTCATAGAGTGGCGGATATAGCTGAGCTGGCTGCACTTGTTCCTTTACTCGGACTTGATTCAATTTATTTTATTTTGGGAACCATGTTATCTTAAATTAACAGGAATATAACATAGATTATAATTGATTAATGCATAAAAGTAATATAACAGTTCCAACAGACAACTATTTGTTGCACCAGATATGTTATCTGTTGCAACATATAACCGACCTGTTGCAACGGATGAGTAATATGTGGGAACCATAAAAACAGCACTATCTATTGCACCTGGTATTTTATCTGATGAAATACATAACTGACCCGTTGCAACGAATGGAAACAGTAAAAATAGATCACTAATCTATTGCACCAGGTATTTTATCTGTTGCAACATATAACCGAACTGTTGCAACGGATGAGTAAATTGTTGGAAAGAATAAAAATGAATCACTAATCTATTGCACCAGGTATGTTATCTGTTGCAACAAATAACTGACCTATATGAGTAAATTGTTGGAAAGAATAAAAATAGTCCTAATCTATTGTAAAATAAAGAGTAAACCGTTGGAAAGAATAAAAATAGATCACTAATCAGTTATCTGTTGGAACAATATTGTTTAGATTTCTTCCAAACAGAAGAGTCGTCTGTCGCAACAGATGAATGATCTGTTAGATTGTTCACCTGTTGCATCAGATTTTCATAGTTACATCAGATTTTTAATCTTTTGCATCAGATTTTAAAATGAAGAGTAAACCGTTGGAAAGAATAAAAATAGACCACTAATCAGTTATCTGTTGGATCAATATTGTGTAGATTTCTTCCAAGTAGAAGAGTCATTTGTCGCAACAGATGAATGATCTGTTAGATTGTTCACATGTTACATCAGATTTTCATAGTTGCATCAAATTTTTAATCTGTTGCATCAGATTTTCATCTGTTGCATCATATGTTTCATCTATTATATTAGATGTTTCAACTATTGCAATACCATTTCTACCAAGACAAATAACAAATCAATCCAACACCAACATATCACACACACACATACAAACTAAGAACATCAACTGTGACCGAAAATCACCAACAAATTTGAATCAACAGTACGACAACGAGAAGAAGAAATGCAAAAATGCCAGAATTTAGGGTTTTATTCAGTCCATATTTCAATACCAGAAGAGTAGTTGGCTCAAGTTCCTCTGTTTCTTCAAAAAAATTTACCTGTGAAAAAGAAAATGGGAGGACGAAGAACTCGAAGTTGTTATCGCTTCACGTCGATTGACGGTTGAAAGTCAAAAAGGAACTCACCCAACTATTTGTCGCCAGAGGTTGAAGGGAGAAATTTTGCAGAACTGTTGGTTGGGAGAAGCTGGAGAGAGAGTGGTTGATTAGGATTGAAGAGGGGTGTGGGTTGGGTTGATTTGTAGTTTTGAAAAGATTAGAAAGTTTTAAAAATATTAATCAAGTCCGCAATTAACTTAATCAAGTTTCCTAATGATATTTGACGCTATCTATTGGTCAATGTCACTAATCCTTCAGTCAAGACTTAAAAGACACCTTTCCTTCAATTTTCTCAACAAACATGA
>NW_025886436.1:0-3046 GCF_002878395.1 Capsicum annuum
AGAACACAACCACAGACAGATTTGCTTCTTCTTTTTTTTTTCAGCTTTTCAACAATTTTTTTTTAATTTTCTAACAAGCAAGCCCAAGATTGATCTTGTAGGAATAAGATCTAGCCATGCTTAAGATGGACCACTCTTGGATTCAACAAATACGAGAAGAAAAAGAGATAAAAAGGTGTGTTTCAACACCAAAACAACTACAAAACCTGATGAACAAGATGGACACAAGATTTGGATTCAACAAGAACAAAAGAGAACAAGATACAAACACTTACAAAATTGCAAGAAAGGTAAAGATAGATAGTGTGACATAGATTACTACAATAACAAAGAAACTAAGTGTAGATCCAACACTAAGACCCTTAATATATGTAATAACAACACCAACACTTTTAAGTGGACACAACAGGGATTTCAACCTCCCCAAGCACCTACGTTTCCAATCCTTGAATGCAACACAAGTGAAATCTACACTTGTATCACCCTAGTTTCGGGTTGGTGGTCTTCTTTCCTTAGAGAGGAAAATGTTTCAAATATTATACACTCATCATATTTATCAAAATCTGAAAATGAAACCTTACATTACTCTATTTATAGTGTATTATAAATAATAGGTAAAATGACCAAAAGACCCCTTAATGAAGGGGCACCCCTCTAGTGTATGTAGTGGATTAATTTGGCTCTTTTAGTGTATGTAGTGCACTGTTTTGGTGTCCATTTAGGTGCACCTTTGCACTTCATTGTACACACTGAGCCACGGGTGTAACATATGCCCTCAAAAGTTCATCTATGTAATCGTACTCGTATCACAAGGAGATGACTGTCGAAGATCTTATTGTCCGACTGCGTATTGAAGAGGACAATAAAGTTGTCGAGAGAAGGTCAAAAGGGAATTCTACAATTAATGGAGCACATATTGTAGAAGATGACCAAAACAATTCTAAGAAAGAAAAGAAAGCTGAACAAGGAAGCAATCAACCTAAGAAGAAATTCAAGGGAAAATGCTTCAATTATGGCAAGATTGTCACAATTCCATGGATTGTCGTGCCCCAAAGAAAGGCAAGAAGAAGTATCAAGCAAATATGATTGAATCCAACAAAGAATGCGATGATCTATGTGCTATGTTCTTAGAATGCAACTTAGCGAGGAATCCTCGCGAATGGTGGATGGATTCTGGTGCCACCTTCCATGTATATGCCAATAAAGAATTGTTTTCATCATTCGCTCTGACTCAAGTAGAAGAAATGATCTACATGGCTAACTCCGCTACTGCTAAGGTAGAAGGAACAGGAAAAATATGCTTGAAAATGATTTCAGGAAAGGTCTTGACACTTAACAATGTCTTGTATGTTCCAGAATTACATAGGAACTTAATTTCTGTTTCACTTCTAGACAAGAACGGATTCAAATGTGTAACCGTTTTTGAAAAAATTATAATTAGCAAAGGAGAAATGTATGTAGCAAAATGTTATCTGACGGAAGGCCTTTATAAGATGAATGTAATGGCTGTTGAAATAAATAAAGTTTAAATTCTTCTTATTTGCTTGAGTCTTATGATTTATGGAATGAACGTTTAGGCCATGTTAATTACAAAACGTTACGAAAACTGATTAACTTAGAAGTTTTGCCAATCTTTGAGTGCATTAAATCAAAGTGTCAAACGTGTGTAGAATTGAAGTATGCAAGGCATCCTTATAAGTCCATTGAAAGGAATTTCAATCCCTTAGACTTAATACACACTGACATTTGTGATATCAAGTCAACACTATCACGTGGTGGGAAAAAGTATTTCATAACTTTTATTGACGATTGCACGAGATATTGTTATGTCTATCTGCTAAATAGTAAGGATGAAACAATATATGCATTTAGACAATATAAAACAGAAGTTGAAAATCAGTTAGATAAAAATATAAAAATGATAAGAAGTGATAGAGGCGGAGAATATGAATCTCCCTTTGCGGAAATATGTGTAGAGAATGGAATCGTCCATCAAACTACGGCCACGTATTCACCTATATCTAACGGAATTGTGGAAAGAAATAGCCAAACTTTGAAGGAAATGATGAATGTCTTACTTATAAGTTTTGGTTTACCGCAAAACTTGTGAGGGGGGGCTATCCTTACGGCCAATCATATACTCAATAGAGGTCCCCATAGTAAGACACAATCAATTCCTTATGAAAAATGGAAAGGAAGGAAACCCAACTTGAAATATTTCAAAGTGTGGGGGTGTCTAGTAAAGGTCCAATCCTATGTCTAAAAGGGTTAAGATACGACCTAAGACTGTGGACTGCGTGTTCATAGGATATGCTAAAAGAAGTAAAGCATGTTGTTTTTTGGTTCATAAATCTGAACATCCGGATATAAATGAAAATACGGTAATTAAATCAGATAATGCTGAATTCTTTGAAAACATTTACCCATATAAAATTAGACATGAACAGTCTAGATGAAAATCTAAACGACCTCGAGATGAACTAAGTGAGAATGTACATAATGAAGAGAATCCAAGATGTAGTACACGTCAAAGAACGTCTACTTTGTTTGGATCAGATTTTGTAACATTTCTGTTAGAAAATGAGCCTCAAACATTTAAAGAAGCGATGTCGTCGTCAGACTCATCCTTTTGGAAAGAGGCAGTCAATAGTGAGATTGATTCAATCTTAAGCAACCATACATGAGAATTGGTTGATCTTCCTCCTAGAAATAAACCTTTAGGTTCTAAATGGATCTTCAAACGGAAGATGAAAACGGATGGTACTATTGATAAATACAAGGTAAGACTTGTAGTAAAAGGCTTCAAACAAAAAGAAGGCCTTGATTACATCGATATATACTCGCCAGTAACAAGGATAACATCAATTCGAAGGTTAATTGCCTTGGATGCAGTATATGGTCTTGAAATCCATCAAATAGATGTGAAAACCACTTTCCTAAATGGAGAATTGGAGGAAGAAATTTACATGGAACAACCTGAGGGTTGTGTGGTTCCAGGGAAGGAGAATAAGGTGTGTAGACTTCTTTAGTCATTGTATGGACTAAA
>NW_025886437.1:0-14252 GCF_002878395.1 Capsicum annuum
AATTGGATCTTTTGAAGGAAGAGTAAAGATTTATGAGATGGGTTGTGATGGGAATGTTGAAGTGATTATACGAGCATGGATTTGAGTAAGAGAGCTCAGGTTTTTGCAGGAAGAAAGAAGAAGTTGGTGGCAGTGAATGAGGTCATTGAGTTCTTGATTAGTGTTCAGCATTATTGGAGTTCAAGATAAATACTTAGATAATCACTGTTAATTGTAGTATCCTTTCAATCTGCTCTAATGCTTGCTTAGTTACTACTCTGTAACTTCTCTTACAACAATATATCAAGAGTTACTTAGCGCCATCAGTCACTCTTAAGCCCATAGCACGCTCAGACCCCATGTCTACCCTGAAACCATGGGATATAACACACCGATTTGGCTAAAAAATGTTCCTTTCTCGCCGTTTTGCTCGTTTCTCCACCCAAATGGCCACAAAAATTTAAATGGACCACACTGGACGATCCTCTACCTCCCTGGCACTTTTCGGCCAATTTTTGACCCACAGCACACCCGAACCCCAGGCCAACCCTTTAAACCATGAGCTATAGCACACCGATTTGGCCCAAAAATGCCCCGTTCCCGCTGTTTCACTCGTTTGTCCTCCGAAATGGCCATGAAAATTTAAACAAACCACATTGGGATGATCCACAACCTCCCTATCATGGTCTGGTCAATTTTTAAACCCATAGAACGCTCGGGCCCTGGGTCCACCCCCAAAATCGTGGGCTATAGCACACTAATTTGGCCCGAAAATGCCACGTTCGCGCCATTTCGCCTGTTTGTCCACCCAAATGGCCACAAAAATTTAAAAAGACCATACTGGGATAATTCCCAACCTCCCTGGCATGCCTCAACCAATTTTTGGTCCACATTACTCCCAAACCCTGGGCCCACCCCTAATGCCGTAGGCTATAGCACACCGATTTGGCCCAAAAATTCTCCATTTGCGTCGTTTCACCCGATTGTCCACCTAAATGGACACAAAAAATTAAACAAAATACACTGAGATGATCTTCAACCTTCCTGGCATGCCCCGGTTAATTCTTGGCACGCAACATGGGCAATGGCTCCGAGCCCACCCCCAAAATCATGGGCAATAGCTTACCGATTTGGCTCAAAAACTCCCCATTTCCACCATTTCACCCGTTTTTCCATCCAAAAGGCTATGAAAATTTAAACAGACCATACTGGGATGATCCCTAACCTCCCTGGCACGACTCAGACGATTTTTAGCCCACAGCACACCCGGACCCTAGGCCCACCCTCATAAACGTGGGCTATAGCACACCAATTTGGCCTGAAAATTCCCCATTCACGCCCTCGCCCGTTAGTCCACCTTAATTGCCACGAAAACTTAAATGGATCACACTAGAATGATCCCTAACCTCCCTGACATATCCTGTCAATTTTTGACTCACAGCACTCCCCGATCCTAGGCCTACCCTCAAAACTGTGGACTATAGCACACCGATTGGCCCAAAAATATCTCATTCGCTCCATTTCGCATGGTTGACCACCCAAATAACCACGAAAATTTAAAATAAAAACATCAATATGATCCCCAACCACTCTGGCACACTTAGGTTAATTTTTGGCCTATGGCACGCCCGAACCCCGGACCACGCCCAAAACCAAGGGCTATTGCACACTGATTTGTTTCAAAAATACCCCATTCGGCCCGTTTTACCTGTTTGTCCACCTAAATAATCATGAAAATATAAACGAACCACATTGGAACGATCTGAAACCTCTTTGGCATGATCCAATCCATTTTTCGCCCACAGCACGCACAAGCCCCAGGTCCACCCCTAAAACCATGGGTTATAGCACACTGATTTGTCCCGAAAACTCCCCATTCGCGCCGTTTCGCCCATTTGTCCACCCAAATGGCCACGAAAATTTAAACTGACCATACTGGGATGATCCCGACCTCCCTAACATACCTCAATTGGTTTTTGGCCCATAGAACGCCCGTACCCCAGGTCCACCCCCAAAATTGTGGGCTATAGCACACCGATATAGCTCAAAAATTCCCCGTTTGTGCTGTTTCGCCCGTTCGTCCACCCAAATGGCCACAAAAATTTAAACGGACCACGCTAAGATGATCCCCAACCTCCCTGGAACGTCTCGTCTAATTTTTGGTCCACAACCTGCCCGAACACAGGGCCCACCCCAAAAATTGTGAGCTATAGCAAACCAATTTGGCCTAAAAGTGCCCCATTCGCGTCATTTCACCCGTTTGTCCACCCAAATGGCCAAGAAAATTTAAACGAACCACATTTGAATGATCCCTAACCTTCCTGGCACTCCTCAATTGATTTTTAAGCAACAGGACGCCTGGATCCCAGGCACACCCTCGAAACCGTGGTCAATAGCACACCGATTTGGCCCAAAAATATCTCATTCGCGCTGTTTCGCCAGTTTGAATGCCCAAATAGCCACAAAAATTTAAATCGACTACACTGGGATGATCCCCAACCTCCCTGGCACAATACGGTTGATCTCTAGACCACAGCACACTGGGACCCCGATCCCACCCCCGAAACCATGGGCTATAGCACACTGATTAGGCTAACAAATTCCTGGTTCGCTCCGTTCTGCCCTTTTGTCCACCCAAATGGCCACACAAATTTAAACGGACAAAACTGGGATGATTCATATCCTCCCTGACATACCTCGGTTGATTTTTGACCCACAGTATTCCCGGACCACAGGACCACCCCCAAAATCGTGAGCTATAGCACACCGATTTGACTTAAAAATGCCCCATTCACGCCGTTTAGCCCGTTTGTCCACCAAATGGCCATAAAAATTTAAACATACTACACTGGAAAGATCCCCAACCTCTCTGGTACACCTCGGTCGATTTTTGGCCCACAGAACGCCCGTACCCCAGGCCCACCCTAAAAATCGTAGGTTGTAGCACACTGATTTGACCTAAAAATTCCCCGTTTGCATCGTTTTGCCCGTTTGTCCACCCAAATGGCCATAAATATTTAAACGAACCACACTAGGATGATCCCCAACCTCCCTGGCATGCTCGATATATTTTTGGCCCATAGTACACCCGCACCCCGAGCCTACCCCTAAAATCGTGGGCTACAGCACACCGATTTGGCCCGACAATATCCCATTCGCATCGTTTTGCCCGTTTGTCCACACGAATGGCTACAAAAGTTTAAACATACCATACTGGGATGATCCACTAACCTCCCTGGCACACCACGATCGATTTTCAACCCATAGCTCGCCTGAACCCCGGGCCCTCTCTGGAAACTGTGGGCTATATAGCACACCGATTTGGCCTGAAAATGGCCATAAAATTTTAAATGAATCACACTGGGATGATCCTTAACCTCCCTGGCATGGCTCGATCAATTTTTGGCCCACAGCTTACCCGAACCCCGAGTCCAACCCTAAACCCATGGGCTATTGCACACAGATTTGGCCTGAAAATGCCCAGTTCTCACCGTTTTGCCCTTTTATCGACGTAAATGGCCACGAAAATTTAAACAGACCAGACTAGGATGATCTCCAACATCACTGGCATGCCTCGGTCGATTTTTGGCCCGCAGCACGCCCAAAACTCGAGCCAACCCCAAATACCGTGAGCAATAGCGCACGTATTAAGCCCAAAAATGCCTCGTTCGCGTCATTTCGCTCGTTTGTCCACCCAAATGGACACAAAATTTTAAACGGACCACACTGGGATGATCCCCAACCTCCCTAGCATGGCTCGATTAATTTCTAACCAAAAGCATGCTGGGTCCTACCCCCAAAACCGTGGGCTATAGCATACTAATTTTGCTCAAAAATGCCCCATTCTTGCCGTTTCGTCATTTGTTCATCAAAATGGCCACAAAAATTTAAACGAAACACATTGGGATGATCCCCAACCTCCCTGGCACACCTTAATAAACTATTGGGCCATAGCACGCCCGAACCCCGGGTCAACCCCCAAAACCATGAGCTATAGCACGCCGATTTAGCCCAAAAATGCCCAGTTCACGCTGTTTTGCCCGTTTGTCCACCCAAATGGCCACGAAAATTTAAACGGACCATGCTAGGATAATCCCCAACCTCTTTGACATGGCTCAATTGATTTTTAACCCACAGCACAACCATACCTTGAGCACACCCCCAAAACCGTAGGTTGTAGCACATCTATTTAGCTCGAAAATGCCTCGCTCGCGCCGTTTCGCCTGTTTGTCCACCCAAATGGCCATAAAAATTTAAACAGATGATACTAGGATGTTCTAAAACCTACTTGGCATGCCCTAATTAATTTTTGGCACACAGCACGTCCGTACCCTAGGCCCACCCAAAACCGTGGGCTAAAGCACACCGATTTGGCATAAAAATACAGTTTGCCCCATTTCCCCTGATTGTCTACCTAAATATCCACAAAAATTTATAAGGACCACACTTGGATTATCCATAACCACTCTGGTATGCCCCGATCAATTTTTGGTCCACAGCACACCCGAGCCCACCCCCAAAACCGTGGGCTGTAGCACACTGATTTAGCCCAAAAATGCCCCATTCACACCGTTTCGCTCTTTTGTCTACCCAAATAATGATGAAAATTTAAAAGGACCACACTGGGATGATCCCCAACATTCTTGACATGCTCTGGACGATTTTCATCCCACAACACGCCCAGACCCCGGGCGCACCTCCAAAACCATGGGCTATAGCACATTGATTTGGCCCGAAAATGCCCTATTCGTCTGTTCGCCTGTTTGTCCTCCTAAATGGACACGAAGATTTAAATGAACAAGACTGTGATGATCCTTAACCTCTTTGGCATGCGTCGATCAGTTTTTGGCCCATAGCACGCCCGAAGCCCGGGCCCACCCTAGAAATCGTAGGCTATAGCACACCTATTTGGTTGGAAAATGCCCTGTTCGAGTCGTTTTGCTTGTTTGTCCACCCAAATGGCCATTAAAATTTAAACGAACCATGCTGGGATGATCCCCAACCTCCCTGGCATGGCCCAATCAATTTTTAACCCACAACACGCCTATAACCCAAGCCCACCCTTGAAATCATGGGCTATAGCACACTAATTTGGCCCGAAAATACCCCATTCATGCCATTTTGCCCGTTTGTCTGCCTAAATGACCACAAAAATTTAAACAGACCATACTAGGACGATCCCCAACCTCCCTGGTATGCCCCAATCGATTTTTGTCCCATAGGACGCCCGGACCATAGGCGCACCCCTAAAATCGTGGGCTATAACACACCAATTTAACTCAAAAATGCCCCGTTTGCACCGTTTCGCCTGATTTTCCATCTAAATGGCCATAAAAGTTTAAACGGACTATACTGGGATGATCCCCAACCTCCCTGGCATGTTTGAATTAATTTTTGGCCCACAACACACCTGTACCCCGAGTTATCCCACAAAACTGTGATTTATAGTACACCAATTTCGCCTAAAAATGCCCCGTTCGGCCGTTTTGCCCGTTTGTCAACCCAAATATCCACAAAAATTTAGATGAACCACACTACGATGATTCCCAACCTCACTGGCATGCTCCGAAATATTTTTCACCCACAACACGCCAGACCCTAGACCCACCCCCAAAATTGTGAGATATAACACATCAATTTAGCCCGAAATGGCCCCGTTTGCCGTTTTGCTCGTTTGTCCACCCAAATGACTACAAAAATTTAAATAGACCACACTAGGACGATCCTTAACCTCCATGGCATATCTTGATTAATTTTTGGCCAACAGCATGCCTGGGCCTCGGGCCCACCCCAGAAACCGTAGATTATAGCACACTGATTTGTCCCAAAAATGCCCCACTCATGCCATTTTACTCGTTTGTCCACCCAAATAACCATGAAAATTTAAATGGACCACACTGGATGATTCCCAACCTCTCTGATACACCCCGATCAATTTTTGGCCCAGAACACATATGAACCCCTGGTCTACCTCCAAAATCGTGGGCTATAGCACACCAATTTTGCCGAAAAATGCCTCATTCAAGTTGTTTCGCCCTTTTATCCACCCAAATAGCCATGAAAATTTAAACGGACTAAACTGGGATGATCCCCAGCCTCCCTGACACTCGTTCATTAATTTTTGGCTCACAGCACGCTCAGACCCCGAGCCCACCCAAAAAACGTGGGCTATAATAGATCGATTTGGCCCGAAAATGCCCCGTTTGAACCGTTTTTCCCGTTTGTCCACCCAAATGGCCACAAAAATTTAAACAGACCATGCTGGATTGATCCCCAACATACCTAGTATGCCTCGGTTGATTTTCAGCACACAGCATGACTGGACCCCTGGCCAACCCTAGACACCGTAGGCTATAGCACACCTATTTGGTCCAAAAATGCCCCGTTCGTGCCGTTCTACCCGTTTGTCCACCCAAGTGGCCACAAAAATTTAAATAGGCCACACTGGGATGATCCCTAACCTCCCTAGAATTTTGGATAAATTTTGGGCTTACAGCACGCCCGAACCCTAAGCCCACCCCCAAAATCGTGGTCTATAGCACACTGATTTGGCATAAAAATGCCCCGTTTGCGTCGCTTTGCCCCTTTGTCCACCTAAATGGCCAAAAAATTTTAAACGGATCAGATTACATTGGGATAAAAACCAATCTCCATGGCATGCCCCCATCGATTTTTGGCCCACAACATGCTTGAACCCCATTCCCACCCCCGAAAGTGTGGGCTATAGCACATCAATTTTGCCCAAAAATGCTCCGTTGGCACCGTTTCGCCCTTTTGTCCACCCAAATGGCCACAAAATTTAAACGAACCATACTGGGATGATCGTCAACCTCCCTAGCACGCCTCGGTTGATTTTATACCCATAGAACACCTGGATCTCGGGGCCCACCCCCGAAATCGTGGGCTATAGCACACCGATTTAGCCTGAAAATTCTCCATTCGCATCATTTCGCCTGTTTGTCCACCCAAATGGCCACAAAAATTTAAATGGACCACACAGGGATGGTCCACAACCTCCCTGGAATGCCTTGGTAAATTTTTGGCCCTAAGCATGCCCGTACCCCGGGTCCACCCCTTAAATCGTGGGCTATAACACACCGATTTGGCTCGAAAATGCCCCGTTTGTGTCGTTTTGCCCGTTTGTCCACCCAAATGGCCCCAAAAATTTAAACGGACCACACTTGGATAATCCCCAACCTTCCTGGCATGCCCCAGTCAATTTTCTTCCCGCATCACACTCAAACCCCATGCCCAACCTCAAAATCATGGGCAATAGCACATCAATTTACCCGAAAATGCCTCGTTCGCGCTATTTCGCCTGTTTATCCACCCAAATGGCAACGAAAATTTAAATGGACCACACTGTGATGATCCGTAGCCTCTCTAGCACACCCAGGTCAATTTTTGGCCTATAGCATTCCTGAACGCTGGCCCCACCCCCAAAACCATGGGCTATAACATCGCGATTTTGCCTAAAAATGCCTCGTTCACATTGTTTCGCCCACTTGTCTACCCAAATGGACACGAATATTTAAACGAACCACACTGGGATGACCACCAACCTTCCTAGAAAGCCTCGATTAATTTTTGGTCCATAAAACACCTGGACCTCGAACTCACCCCCGAAATCATGGGCTATAGCAAACCGATTTTGTCTCAAAAATGTCCCGTTCACGCCGTTTTGCCCGTTTGTTCACCCAAATGGCCATGAAAATTTAAACAAATCATTCTGGGATGATCCCCAAACTCCTTGGAATGCCCCTATCAATTATTGGCCTACTGCACCCCGTACCCTAGGCTCACCTCTGAACCGTGGGATATAGCACATCGATTTGTCCTGAAAATGCCCCGTTCGCTTTGTTTTGACCGTTTGTCTACTCAAATGGCCACGAAAATTTAAAAGGACCACACTAGGATAATCCCAAATATCCCTGGCTTGCCTCGATTGATTTTTGTCCCACAGTACGCCCGAACCTTAGGCCTATCCCCAAAACCGTGGGCTACAGCACACCGATTTGGTCCGAAAATGCCCATTCGTGTCGTTTCTCTACCCAAATGGCTACAAAAATTTAAACGGACCACGCTGGGATGATCCCCAACCTCCCTGGCACGACCCGATCAATTGTTGGCCAATAGTACACTCTAACCCCAGGCCCACCCATAAAACTATGGGCTATAGCATATCGATTTGACCTAAAAATGCCCCGTTCGCGCCGTTTTTCCCGTTTGTCCACCCAAATGGCCCTGAAAATTTAAACGAAACACATTGTGATGATCCTCAACTTCCCTGGCATACCCCAATTAATTTTTCACTAGCAGAACGCCCGAACTCCAGGCCCACACCTAAAATCATGGGCTATGGCACACCGATTTGGCTTGAAAAAGCCTTGTTCATGTCGTTTTACCTGTTTGTCTACCCAAATGGCCACAAAAATTTAAATAAACCACACTAGGATGATCACCAACCTTGCTAGCATGCCTCGATCAATTTTTGGCCACAACAGGCCAAGCCCCCGGGATCACCCCAGAAGTCGTGGGTTATAGCACATCAATTTGGCCCGAAAATGCCTCGTAAGCGCCGTTTTGCCCATTTGTCCACCCAAATGGCCACAAAAATTTAAACGAACCAAACAGGGATGATCCCCAACCTTCATAGCACGCCCCTATCGATTTTTGGCCTGCAACACATTCGGAACCTCGGACCACCCCATAACCATTGGCTTTAGCACATCGATTTGACCCGAAAATGCCTCATTTGCATCGTTTTGCCCATTTGTCCACCCAAATATCGACGAAAAATTTAATGGATCACACTGGGATGATACCCAATGTCCCTAGAATGCCTACGTCAATTTTCGGCTTATATCACGCCCGTACCTCAGCTCCACCCCTGAAACCATGGGATATAGCACACCGATTTGGTCCGAAAATATCCCGTTTATGCCATTTTTCCTGTTTGTCCTCCCAAATAGCCACGAAAATTTAAACAGATCACACTGAGATGATTCCCAACCTCCATGGCATGCCTCGGTTGATTTTTAACACACAGCACATCCGAACCCTGGGACCACCCCTAAAATCTTGAGCTATAGTACACCGATTTGGCCTAAAAATACCCCATCACATCGTTTCGCCCATTTTTCCACCTAAATTGCCATAAAAATTTAAACGGATCACACTGGGAAGATCTCCAACCTCCCTGGAATGCCCCGGTAGATTTTTACCCACAACACGCTTGAACCCTGACCCACCCCTGAAACCGTAGGCTATAACACATCGATTTGACCTAAAAATTCTTCGTTCACACTGGGACGATCCCTAAACTTCCTAGTATTCCCTGATTAATTTTTGGCCCTCACCACGCCCGGACCCTGGTCCCTCCCCTGAAACCGTGGGCTATGGAATACCAATTGGCCTAAAAATTCTTTGTTCCCACCCTTTTGCCTGTTTGTCCACCCCAAATGGCCATGAAAATCTAAATGGACTATAATGGGGTGATCCCCAACCTCCCTGGAATGCCTCGATCGATTTTTGGCCCACAATATTCCCAGACCCTAGGCCCACCCCCTATACCGTGGGCTATAGCACACCAATTTGGCTCAATAATTCTCGTCCATTCTATTTCTCCCGTTGTCCACCCAAATGGCAACAAAAATTTAAACGAACCACACTGGATAATCTCAAAACTCCTTGGCACTCCATGATCAATTTTTGGGCCACAACACTCCCAGACCTCGGGCCCACCCCTGAAACCGTGGGCAATAAATAGCAAACCAATTTGGCCTAAAAATTCTCTGTTCGCACCGTTTCACCCGTTTGTCCACCCAAATTACCAAGAAAACTTAAAGGACTACACTGGGATGATCCTTAACCTCCTTGGCACGCCTCGATCAATTTTTAGCCCACAACACGCCTAAACCCTAGCTCCACCCCCAAAACCCTATGCTATAGCTCACTAATTTAGCCTAAAAATACCCCGTTCGTGCCGTTTCACCCATTTGTTCATTCAAATGGCCATAAAATTTTAAAAAGACCACACTGGGATGATCCCCAATATCCCTAGCATGTTTGGTAGATTTTTGGCCCACAGCACGATCGGACCCCGAGCCCACCCCCAAAATCATAGAACAAGCCCAAAAATTCCCCGTTCGCATCATTTCACCCGTTTATCCACCCAAATGATCACGAAAATTTAAACGGACCATACTAGGAAAATCGCCAACCTATTTGGCAAGACCCCATCAATTTTCGCAACACATCATGCCCAAACCCCGGGTCCACCCCCATAATCGTGGGCTATAGCCCATCGATTTGGCCTGAAAATGCCACGTTCCCACTGTTTTGCTCATTTGTCCTCCTAAATAGCCACGAAAATTTAAACGGACCACAATGGAATGATCCCTAATCTCCCTAAAATGCCCCGATCAATTTTTATCCTGTAGCACGACTGGACCTCGAGCCCTCTCCAGGATCCGTGTACTATAGCACACCACAGATTAAGCCCAAAAATTTCCTGTTTATGCCATTTCGCCCGTTTATCCTCCAAAATAGCTACAAAATTTAAACAGACCACACTAGTATGATCCCCAACCTCCCTGGCACGTCCTGATTGATTTTCAGAATATAGCACACCTAAACCCCATGACCACCCCAAAGCAAAGGCTATAGCACACCGATTTATCCCAAAAATGCCTCGTTCTCGCTGTTTTGCCCATTTGTCCAAACAAATGGCCACGAAAATTCAAACGAACCATACTAGAATGATCCCCAACCTCCCTGTCATGCCTTGGTCAATTTTTAACCTACAACATGCCCCAATCCCAGGACCACCCCCAAAATCATGGGCTATAGCATACCGATTTGGCCCAAGAATGCCCCGTTCGTGCTGTTATGCTCGTTTGTCCAACTAATGCTTACGAAAATTTAAACGAAGCATACTGGAATAATTCCCAAACTCCTTGGCATGACCTATTTGATTTTTGTCCCGCAGCACACTCGAACCCTGGGCCCACCCCTAAAACTGTGGGCTATAGCACACCGATTTACCTTGAAAAAGCCCCGTTCGCTCCGTTTTGCCTGTTTGTCCACCCAAATGGTCACAAATATTTAAACGGAACACACTAGGATGATCACCAACCTTCCTGGCATGCCCCGGTAGACTTTTGGCCAACAGCACGCCCCGAACCCTGAGATCACCCCCAAAATCGTGGGCCATAACACACCGATTTGGCCAAAAAAACCCCGTTAGTGCTGTTTCACTATTTGTCCACCCAAATGGCCATAAAAATTTAAACGGACCACACTAGGATGATCCTAGATGTTTTTCCCACAGCACACCCGGACCCAAGCCCACACCTAAAATTATGGGCTATAGCACACCGATTTAGCTCGAAGATGCCATGTTCTCACCATTTCACCTGTTTGTTAACCCAAATAGCAACGAAAATTTTAAAGGACCACACTGGGATGATCTCCAACCTCCATGTCATGCCTCAGTCAATATTCAGCCCTCAACACGTCCAGACCCCCAAACCATGATGTAACCGTGGGCTTTAGCACATTGATTTGGCCAGAAAATGCCCCGTTCGCACCGTTTTGCCCGTTTGTCCACACAAATGGCCACGAAAATTTAAACAAATCACACTGTGATGATACCCAATGTCCCTAGCATGCCTAGGTCTATTTTTGGCTTATATCATGCCCGTACCTAGGTCCCACCCCCAAAACCATGGGATATAGCACACAAATTTGGTACGAAAATACCCTGTTTGTGCCATTTTTCCCGTTTGTCCTCCAAATGGCCATGAAAATTTAAATGGACCACACTGAGATAATCCCCAACCTCCATGGAATTCCTCGGTCAATTTTTTACACACATCACGCCCGAGACCTGGGACCACCCCCAAAATCGTGAGCTATAGCACACCGATTTGGCCCGAATACTCCCCATTAGCGTTGTTTCACCGATTTGTCCACCCAAATGACCATAAAAATATAAACGGACCATACCAGGATGATCTCCAATCTCCCGGCATACCTCAGTCGATTTTTTGCCCAAACCACTCTCGGACGCCAAGCTCACCCCTAAAACTGTGGGCTATAGAACATCAATTTGGCCCGAAAATGACTCGTTTACACCATTTTTCCCGTTTGTCCACACAACTTGCTACAAATATTTAAACAGACCACAATGGGATGATCCCCAACCTCCCTGGCATACCCCAGTCCTTTTTTGGCCCAAAGAACACCTAAAACCCGGCCCCACCCCTAAAACCTTGGGCTATAGTACACCAATTTAGTCGTAAAATGCCCCATTTGCACCGTTTTGCCTGTTTGTCCACCCAAATGGCAGCAAAAATTTAAACAGACCATACTGGGATGATCCTTAACCTCCCTGGCATGTCTTGGTTAATTTTCATCCCACAATACGCCCGGACCCAGAGCCCACCCCTAAAATTGTGGGCTATAGCAAATCGATTTGGCTCGAAAATGCCCCGTTCACGCCGTTTTGCCCGTTTGTCCATGTAAATGGCCAAGGAAATTTAAATGTACCACACTAGGATGATTCCAACCTCCCTGGCATGCCCCGATCAATTTTCTACCTACAATATACCTGTACCTTGGGTCCACCCCTAATACTGTGGTCTACAACATGCCGATTTGGCCCGAAAAGTCCCCATTTGTGTTGTTTTGCCCGTTTATCCACCCAAATGGCCATGAAAATTTAAACAGACCACACTGAGATGATCCCCAACCTCCCTGGCATGCCTCAATCGATTTTAGGCCTATAACACACCTAGAACTCGGGTTCACCCCCCAAATCGTAGGCTATAGCACACCGATTTAGCTCAAATATTCCCCATTTGTGCAGTTTCGCTCGTTCTCCTACCCAAATGGCCATAAAAATATAAACAGACCATACTGGGATGATCCCTAACCTTCCTGGAACACATTGATTGATTTCGAGGCTACAACACGCCTAAACCTAGGGTCCACCCCTAAAATCGTGGGCTATAGCAAACCAATTTGGCCTAGAAATGCCCCGTTCACGCCGTTTCAGTGTTTCTCTACCTAAATGGCCAAGAAAATTTAAACAAACAACACTGGGATGATTCCCAACCTCCCTGGCATGCCCCTATCAATTTTCGGCCCACAGCACGCTTGAACCACGGGTTACCCTCGAAATCATGGGCAATAGCACACCATTTGGCCTAAAAATTCCCCGTTCATGCCGTTTCACCCGTTTGTCCACCCAAATGGCCATCAAAGTTTAAACGGACCACATCAGGATAATCCCCAACCTCTCTGGCATGGCTCAGACAATTTTTGGCCCACATCATGCCTAGACCATGGACTCAACCCCGAAATCATGGGTTATAACACATCAATTTGGCCCAGAACTCCCCATTTGAACCATTTCGCCTGTTTGTCTATCCAAATGGCTATGAAAATTTAAAAAGACCACACTGAGATAATCTCTAACCTCCTTGGCATGCCCCAATCAATTTTTGGCCCATAGCACACCCTGACCTCGGGCCCACCCGTATAACCATGGACTACAGCATACCGATTTGGTCTAAAAATGCCCAATCCACGCCGATTCACCCGTTTGTCGACCCTAATGGCCACGGAAATTTAAATGGACCAAACTTAAATAATCCCAACCTCCCTGACATACCTTGTCAATTTTCAGCTCACATAACTCCCGGACTATGGGTCCACCCTCGAAACTGTGTGCTTTAGCACACCGATTTGGCCCAAAAAATGCCCCGTTCATGCCATTTCGCCCGTTAGTCCACCCAAATAACCACAAAAATTTAAACGAACTATATCGAGTTGATCACCAACCTCCTTGGCATGCTTCGATCGATTTTTAGCCCACAGCACGCTCGAACCCTGGGCCCACCCCCAAAACCATGGGCTATAGCACACTAATTTTTCTTGAAAATGCTCTGTGAGCGTTGTTTCACCCATTTGTCCACCCAAATAGCCATGAAAATTTAAACGAACCATACTAGGATAATCCCCAACCTCCGTTGCACGCCCCAATCAATTTTTGGCCCACAGCTCGCTCGAACCCCGGGTCCACCCTAAAAAATGTGGGCTATAACACATCGATTTAGCCCAAAAATTAATCGTTTTGCCGGTTTGTCCACTCAAATGGCCAAAAAAATTTAAACGGACTACACTGGGATGATCTCCAACCTCTATGGCACTCCCCGATACATTTTGGGCACACAACATGCTCGGACCCCAAGCTCACCCCCGAAACC
>NW_025886438.1:0-2203 GCF_002878395.1 Capsicum annuum
AAAAGGAGTACTATATTCTCCCCACCTTATGAAATTCGGTCCCCAAATTTAAGCAATGAGTGTCTGTAGACCAAAACAAGTGAGAATACTCACTCTTTATAAGACTCTCTATATAAAGAAAGAAAAATCTAAAATTAAATAAAAGGTTATGATGCTAAAATCTAAAACTAAAACTAAATATGATCGTAAAAAAATTTAAATTTATAGAAAGACAACCTACTATGTCTCCTTAATTTCCTAGGTAAGGTTAAAGTTCTATTTCTATTTTTTGTCCAATTCATTCATTCTCTTTAGATTTCTATTACTACATTTTCTTCTACTCCATTGTTTTTGTTTGTTATATATTGATTGTCAAGAACTTAATAGTAGAATCATAAACTCGTTGAAATTTAGTATCTTAATAGTATTATTAATTTTATAGAAAAAATTTAAATAGTTGTAACCTAAGTCCATGAAATCTCATACTGCAAATCACTATTTTTCTTTTCTCTATCGACAAACAGTTTGAAAATTTTCAATGATGATTTATGAATAAAGTAAACGGTAAAAAAAAGCATCTAAAGTATATCGATTTTTTTAGCTTTGTATCTGAGTTTCACCAACCGCTCTATTCATCTAAATATCAGTGTAAAACAAATTTTATACTACCATTCACTCTTTTATTTTCTCTATCAACAAAGAACTTGATCTTATGATGATGACTTATGAATTAAATGAAGGGTCAAAAATACATCTAAAATATCTTATTCTTTTTATTTTCTACCTATTGGCCACGGAGGTCATTAGCTACTAAAGTTTGATGTCCGTGAAAGTCTGACACTCTGAATGCAGTCTATCTTAAGACACCAATCCCTCCATTATGACCGAGATCAAAACATGATCAACATATCCCTTGACAACAACATTGGAAATAACCTCAACACTAGCTTCAAAAATCAACTTGACATTAACACGTGCCCTGAAAATTGCATTCTATGAGCATAGTAGGGTAGAAACATAGGATCAATAAACAAATACTCTAATAGTATTCATAATACAAATACAAGAGATTTATACATCTAAATGATTGTCTAAAATATATTATGAAATCTCATAGGACAAATCACTCTTTTGTTTTTCTCTATCGACAAACAACTTGAAAATTACTGTGATGGCTTATGAATAAAGTGAATGGTCAAAAATACACTTAAAATGTCTTGATATTTTTAATTTTCTACCTGAATTTTAGCCAAATACTTTATACATCTAAATGATCATCTAAAATAAATTATGGAATCTTATACTACAAATTACTCTCTCCATGGACAAAAAATATAAAAATTATTATGATGATTCACGAACAAAGTGAAGGGTCCAAACCACATTTAAAGTATCTCGATCTTTCTAATTTTATTAACTGAACATTCACCAATCGCTTTATACATCTAAATGATCCACTAAAACAAATTATGGAATCTCATACTATAAATCACTTTTTTCTTTTTATCTATGAACAAGAAATAAAAATTATTATGACGATTTATGAAAAGTGAAGAGTTAAAAACATATATATATATATATATATATATATATATATATATATATATATATATATATATATATATATATAGAGAGAGAGAGAGAGAGAGAGAGAAAAGAATGATTTTATTATTCATGTTCAATAAACACAATATGAAAAAAAAAATCATTTTCTTCTTCATCTTCTCTTTTTTTTTTTAATTTAAAATATATATCTTCTCTGCTATCCCTCATTGAATGCCTTACAACATTCTAGCTTTCTCGAGTTTGCCCCCCTTTTTCTCCCGGAAGAAATTAATATGCAATGTTGTGAGAAAAATAAGGGGAGAAAATATGCAAGACAACAAAGAAAAAAAATAATAAAAATATTTAGCAACCTTCACTTGAATCTATTATCTAACATGCTTCTCTACCATGTGAGGCAACACCACATTTCTGCATAGTCAAATTCATAACGATGTCAATATAACAAAGATAACATGAGATGACTATTTTTTCAATGGTGTGAATGCGCAGGTGGACGTTCAAGAAAAATCCTAGCAATTACAGTAGCCTACAAGCACAACTACCATCGGCAACAACAATATATACATACCCGTACAACTTACCTACCCTGCTACTATGTTTATATGGTAAGCGATTGTTTTCGATAAATCCTCGGCTCAAGAAATAGTAATAGTAATAA
>NW_025886439.1:0-1050 GCF_002878395.1 Capsicum annuum
CAAACACACATATATAAAATTGATTTATATCATTTGGATGTTGTCAATCTATGAACAACATCAAATGAAAATTTTACTTGAAAAATTAGAAATAAATATATTTTTATATTCAATCATACATCACGGTACTTTTATAGTTTAATTTATTATTAATAAAAGATATTTTACTTTTTTCTCAACTATGTCTATGTACGGGCTGATTAGATATTTTTAATTAGATACGCGCATCTTGAAGATCGTAATCATGAATTTACCTCAGGCTCATATGTATCTTTGGAGGTATATTTCTTTGGTCCGTTTTTTCAAATATTTTCTTTTAGTATGTGTTTATTTTATTTATTTTTCACTTATAATTAAGTCTATTATGAATATTGTTTGTTTTCATTATAGGAAAATAATATGAACCCCAATATGAATTTGTTCCTCCAATGCTGGAAAATTCAAAATGTAAAAAAGAAGGGTATGCGGTGGAAAATTATTATTATTATTATTATTATTATTATTATTATTATTATCATTATTATTATATCTTTTCTTGAGTTGTTAATGCACGTTTAAATTGTCTCTTATCGTGAAATATTAATTATAACTCATATGTATCTAAATAAATGCAGACTCACTATCCACGTGATAGAATGCCAATGTTGCATCGTTCATCTTCTAGTTCAGTAGCATATCTCATTCCTAATTTATTTTTAGTAATTTTAGTCACATTTTTCTCAAAAAATAAATTTTCATTCCTACTTATACATGGATGATGTGTCTTGGGTCATTCCTCCATTGATTTAGTACTCTTGTACCGATATAGATTAGTTTCTAAAAAATTATTTTGCAGAATTCAACAATATATTTTTATAATAAAGTTTTGATTTCAACATAAGGTTATTTATTGAAGGATTCTTTATGCTTAAGGTAAAATAATGTCTTTCACACTAATTGGATGAGAGGTTTGATAAGGGTTCTCGAATCTAGGGTAGAGTTAGGTAAATGTACGCATGATCCATGATTTTGATCATGACAGAGGCTCGTTGTAGAAACGCCTTCTATGAC
>NW_025886440.1:0-5026 GCF_002878395.1 Capsicum annuum
TTTAATTGGATACTCAAATTCCAATTTTGCAGGAGATAAGAGTGATAATAAGAGTACCAGTGGAACTTGTAAAATTCTTAGAGATGCTTTTATCTATTGGCATAGCAAGAAACAAACTTCTGTAAGATCACAGCATAGCAAGCAAATCAATCAATTATCACAGAAATAGAAGAAGGATCAAAATCCTAAAATCAAGGTACTCTAAATCAATAAGGAAGAGAAGATCACGAACACATTTGGAAGGGAATCAATCTCTACAAAACTAAAAAGAAAAAAGATCATGGACATAGCTAATATGAACATGATCCAAATCCATATATAGACATATCATACGACTACATTCTTCAATCAAGGATTCAATTTACATCCTTGATTGAGAAGAAATCTCTTGGGTTTGCTTATGAAGAGTAGCAGCCAAAGACTATAAAAGATGAAGACCGAAGACAGACACTTTTTACTCAACTTCAAGTAAAATATTCAAAGTGTCTCACTCTTAGTCTCACAAGGCTTTGTAACTTTAGTTTACAATTGTTATATAAAGGATAGGATCGGGTCAACTTTGTAACATCAACTGAAGCTATGTTACAAGATTTGAAGTGCAAAATAAGTCTTCAAAACTTTTTTCCTATCATTGTACTCTAGCCATACATTCAATGATCTAAGGAAACTTTGAAATCCAAGGGGATTGGACGTAGGTACCACAATGGTGTTCTGAACCAGGACAAAATCTTTGTGCTAGTACTTTACATTTTGTTATTTACTTACTTAATTATTCTACATATAATCTATTTGTGAAGTGTTCTGATCTGCAGGAGAGTTGACTGTGAGGAGTCAGTAGTTGACTCACAAAAGAAAATATTAATTTACTCCCCCTTCTTGAATTTCAATTGGTATTAGAGCATGTCTCACAGACTGCATTGCTTAACCACAAGTGAGAAAAGATCAGATAGCCAATTATTAAATTCCTGGTGCTCTTATTTAAGATTATCACTGCTCCACAAGACCACCATATTTTAATAAGAAATATTACTCTTACTAGAAAAATAGGTTCAGAATTTTTGTCCAAGCGAATAATTTCCAAGCCTGGGTTGTCATCGGGTAGGGTCCAAAGCCCATTCTGGGACTTAAAGAGAAGTCATAGGACAAAGACAAGGAATCTAGCATTATTAACTTAGAAGGCCTTGAAAGCTTTGACGTAACTAAAGAACAACAAGAGGTAATCCAAACTAACGCACATGCTCTAAGTTTGCTTTTGTGTGTAGTTAGCAGAGAAGAATACAACAAGATATCAACGCCTGAAATAGCAAAAGAAATATGGGACAAACTGGAGGTAACCTATGAAGGAATCACTAAAGTCAAGAAGTTAAAAATTGTTGCCCTGGTCAATAAATACAATTTATTCAAAATGGAAGAAAATGAGGACACTAAAATAATGTTTGCCATATTCAGCAAAATTATGTGCGAGCTAAAATCGTTGGGGATGATTTATCCACACAGCCTGTAAGTCCATAAGCTAGTTCGAAGTCTCCCAAAGACTTGGGAAACCAAGGCTACCATTATAAAAGATAGAGATCTTCACAACATGATATACAACGAACTACGAGGTTACCTTATTGCATATGAGAAAAATTATATCAACAGGTCTCAAAAAAATGGAAAGAAGAAACTAGTAGATTTCAATATTGCTCCAACCGGAGAATAGGATATTTTGGAAGATGCTAATATTGAAGGAATGTCCGTCCCCTACTGTGGGGTAAGGCAGATCATAAGACAGAGACAACAAAAATCCCAACGAGGCAAAAATAATGATGTCACCAGAAGCAATGATCTATGTTACTGCAGTGGAATTCCAGGATATTTCAAACAAAACTATCCTGAATTGAGACAATGATCATCTAGAAAAATAAAAATTTTGGAGCTTGGAGCAATGAAGATAAAACTGAAGAAGAAATAGAGGATTACAATATCTGTTTTATGGCAACAAGTGAACCTAGCAAGGGAAGGTCACACGACTGTCATAACTATAACACTCTTGAATGTAATCTGGATATGATAATTGATGAACTAGCTTTTTATAAATGAATATAATAAGCTCGCCCAAGAGGAAAAAATTTGTTAAGCTAGCTTTACACAAAAACTCGAAGAGGAACGACGAAACTGACCATTGGAAATTGAAGCATGTTAAGTGGAAATTGACTTACTTCATGAAGAGCTTAGTGATGCAACAATAAAATTGAACAATCTTAAAAAATCCCCAATCCTTAGTTTCGTAAGATTAAACTCTTTCAAAAACTATTAAAGTTCCTTTCGAGGACCCATCTGCTTTATCTGTGGATAGAGAGGGCACAAATCCTACAGTTGTAGGCATAAGCCTAAAAGCGTGTGGCTTTGGAATCCCAAATAAAACATATCTAACACACAAGGAACCAAGACCACTTGGGTACTTAAACGAAATTTATCTTCTTATTTTCAGGAACAAGTTTGCAAGAGCTATAAAAGGGGATACAGGTCATTGACAACGAATGTTCTAGACACATGACCTGAAAGAAGGAGAACTTTTCCTCCCTAAAGAAAGTAGATAGGGGATTAGTCAGATTCAGTGAACATGCCAGAGGCAACGTCATTGGAGTCGGTTCAGTGAAACTCAACTTATCATGCAAATTCACCAAAGTACACTTAGTTGACGATCCCAAACACAATCTGCTCAGCATCGGTCAACTACATGATGTCAAATTTGGAGTCATCTTCAAAGTTGAAAATCGCTCTATTAAACAAGATAATAGAAATATCTCCCTTATCAGTAAACGCATTAATAACATTAATGTTTTGAATAGTCCTAATTTTCCACCTTAAACTGCCTCACTATGCAAACCAATGATATGTGGTTGTAGCGCAAGAAGCTCGGGCATGCTAGTATGCACATTATTGAGAAATTGTCTAGACTTTATTTGGTGAAAGGTCTACCAAAACTCAAGTTTGAAAAGGATCACATCTGTGATGCCTGCCAATTGGGTAAACAGACTTGAACATCTTTCAAGGTTAAACACATTGTCTCTACTACCAAACCTCTCCAAACAATCCACATGGATCTGCTTGGTCCCACCAAAACTGCAAGCATTGGTGGAAAAAGATATATTTTTGTCATAATTGATGATTACTCACGATTTTCTTGGGTTATGTTTCTTACACATAAATATGAAGCCTTCACAAACTTTGAAATTTTTTATAGAAAAGTACAAAGATAAGCTGGACACCTAATCACTTACGTTTACAGTGATCATAAAGGAGAATTTGAAAATAAGGAATTTAAGGAGTATTATGGTCAGAATGGATACTCTTAGAACTTCTTTTCACCGCGATCTCCTCAACAAAATAGTGTAGTGGAGAGAAAGAACTGATCCCTCCAGGAAACTGCTAGGACAATGCTGTTGGAACATAATCTCCTAGATCACTTTTGGACAGAAGCAGTTAGTACAGTATGTCATATTATCAACAGGTGTTTAATCAGACCTATTTTGAAGAAAACACCTTATGAACTCTAGGGAGAAAAGAAGCCTAATATCGGATACTTCTATCCCTTTGGCTACAAATGTTTTATTCACAACAATGGTAAGAATACCTTAGGAAAATTCAATTCACGAAGTGACGAAGGAATTTTCCTTAGGTACTCTACCACTAGTCGTGCTTATAGGGCTTTTAATAAAAGAACTTTGTGTGTTGAGGAATCTATACACGTTGTTTTTTATGAATCTAACCACTTCCCTATGAGCATAAGTGTTAATAAAGAATAGGTAAGTAATATACAGAGTGGAGAAACTCACAGCATAACTCCAAAACCTTCACAAGATAAGTCGACTACACTCTTAATAAAGTCGACTCCCACAGCAGAAACAATGAAATCAAATATTCCAAAAGAGTAGAAGCATGATGCCATCCATCCAAATAAACTCATCATTAAGAATCCAGAAGATGGAGTGCAAACTAGAGCGTCATTAAGGAGACAAGCATCTGTTGGCCTTGTGTCCCAAATCAAACCAAAGAAAACTAATGAAGCTCTTAACGATGAATCATGGGTTGAATCTATGAAGAAAAAACTGGACCAATTTGAATGAAATCAAGTTTGGACTCTAGTTGAATGACCAAGAAACTGCTCAGTAATTGGAACCAGATGGATCTACAGAAATTAATTGAATAAGGAAGGTAATGTTATCAGAAATAAAGCCAGACTCATTGATCAAGGCTACTCTTAATAGGAAGGTATTGACTATGATGAGACCTTTACGCCTGTGGCAGGGTTCTCAATACGAATTTTATTATCTTTTGCCACGTTTAAATGTTTTAAATTATATCAAATGGACATAAAAAATGCCTTTTAAAATGGATTTATTCATACGGAAGTTTTTGTAAAACAACCCCTCAGATTTGAAGATCTTTCATTTCCAAATCATGTTTTCAAATTATCAAAAGCACTCTATGGACTCAAATAAGCTCCAAAAGCTTGGTATGAAAGACTGAGTACTTTTCTACTAAATAATAATTTTCAAAGGGGTAAAATTGACACAACTTTGTTCATTCAAAAGCTTGATTCAAATTTTCTCATTGTATAAATTTACGTTGATGATATCATTTTTGGTAGTTCTAACAACACTATGTGTAAGAATTTTGCTAACTTGATGAGAAGAGAATTCGGAATGAGTCTTATGGGCGAGCTCACCTTCTTTATGGCATTGCAAATTAAACAAACTTTCAAGGGAACCTTTATCAGTCAAACAAATACACAAAAGAACTCATAAAAAATATCAGCATGGAAAAGGGAAAGGCCTATAGAACTCCCATGAGCCCATCCACAAATATTGATTCAAACTTGGCTGGAAAAGATGTTGATGAAAAGATGTACAGGGATGATCAGATCTCTACTCTACTTGACTACAAGTCAGCCAAATAACATTTTCAATGTATGTAAATATGCCAGATCCTAAATGACTTTAAAGGAGTCTTATCTCACTGCCATCAAATGAGTCATCCG
>NW_025886440.1:8026-13599 GCF_002878395.1 Capsicum annuum
GAATGGTGCGTATACACGTGTATATATCTTCTATAGAAGTGTATATTTAACGTATACATGTGTATATGTTTTATAAATTAGTATATAAGTATATCTATATATATTGTAATGTATATATATTGTAGTATATTTTATAAGTAGTAGTATATATACATTGAATGGTGCGTATACACGTGTATATATCTTCTATAGAAGTGTAGATTTAACATATAAATGTGTATATATTTTATAAAGTAGTATATAAGTATATCTATATATATTGTAATGTATATATATTGTAGTATTTTTTATAAGTAGTAGTATATATACATTGAATGGTGCGTATACATGTGTATATATCTTCTATAGAAGTGTATATTTAACGAATACATGTGTATGTGTTTTATAAATTAGTATATAACTATATCTATATATATTGTAATGTATATATATTGTAGTATATTTTATAAGTAGTAGTATATATACATTGTATGGTGCATATACCGTGTATATATCTTGTATATTTAACGTATACATGTGTATATGTTTTATGAATTAGTATACAAGTATATCTATATATATTGTAATGTATATATATTGCAGCATATTTTATAAGTAGTAGTATATACACATTGAATGGTGCGTCTATATGAGTAATTGACTAATTGTGTATATGTGTATATATTTTTTAAATTCTAATGTAGTATATACTATATATATAATGTATATATATTATTTAACGTATTTATAATGCATATATGTGGGGTATATATAATGTATATTGAAAGAAAGTTTTTTTTTTTTATATTTTTTACCGGGTTTGACCGATTTTTTAACCGGATTTTAGTGGGTTTGACCGAGTTGGGTTAAGTGGGCCGGGTTAGGGTGAATTTTAATTTTTTTACTGTTTGGCTCGGCCCGGCCCGGCCCGGCCCAGCCCGTCTAACGCCAAAATCGGCCCTTAACCGGCCCTCAACCCGGTTAAAATAGAAGTGTCGGTTCCGAGTTGGCCCGGCCCGTTGACACCCATAATCTATATGTATTCCTCTTCTATAAAAGTAGGTATTAGGCGCAAAGTGTAGCACCAATTAATCTCAACATTTTCAAATTTGATTTGTTTAGTCTATCCATATATTTGCCCTATAGCTGATCTGGCGCAGATTGAGACATATCTTTTGGACAGGGTCACGTCAGCGGCAGCAAGTGGATCAATCATGCACAGACTTAACTAAAAATGAAAGATACAAAAATACATAAGCTATAATTTTGTTATAATAATACGATGAAAAAATACATCTTAAAAATATTGATATAAATTCATATAATTTGACTCTCAATAAGTGAAACGTGATTAGAATTGAACGGGGGGTGTAATTGCTTCCTACTACATCCGACTTATGCTATGTACATCTCCTTTGCTTTCAATCAACATTTCTCCTAATATTATATTATAGAGAAATATATAAATCAAATATGTTATTAAATAGTACATATAGTGCATTATATTCCTTAAAACTAAAATGCTATATACAAGAGATGCACGTTTTATACATAACCCAAAACTTTGGCCATTTCTAGGGTGCACCTCTACTCCCTGACTTTAAAACAAGGTCATCTTCTTCTTCTAGAGATATGACACCAGGTAGCTCCTTTCCTTCTAGTATCTCCAAACTGGCTCCACCAGTGGATATATGGCTCATCATGCTAGCAACTCCAACTTTCTCAATGGATAGAACAGAGTCTCCACCTCCAATGATAATGGTCACTCCTTTTTTCACTTAGGTTTGCTAGCTACTTTGCAATTTCCTATCACCACAATAACATGGTTGTTACCATTCACTCTTTAGTTATGAAAATGACTCTATTAAAATCATAGGTAAACACGAATAACATATACAATCAACATAACTGCTCCATCAACAAAAATATTAGAATAATAAATAAATAATAAATTAACACAATAAGTGACATATCAAACTGGTTTATTCCTCCACCTTTAAATTTTAAAAACCATATAAAACCATATTTATTCCCTTTCTATTTAGTTTATAGATCTAAGCATATGGTAAACAAATATAAAGAGAAGAATGGTAATTGGTACCTCTGTTCTAACAACAAACTTGTCAAACTAAACACCCACATAGGTCCATTACAGATCACTATTTTTGTGGTACCCAAAGTATCATTGTAAGTCTTGTGCATCATTGATAAATGATTAAGGTTTGTACTAAGATTTATTTTGCACATCCTGACTTTTTTCATTCTCAAAAGATCTAGTGAAATTAAATTTTCCTGTAAACCAGCTACATAATTCCAAAATCCAAACACTACAATTACTGCCGTTAGGATGATGCCACAATCCAATGGATTGAATTATCTGAAGTTGTCACAAAGTTCATGAGAAATTATATTTCAGAAGGAATAAAATTCATTAGTAACAACATAATTTTGAGTGACGTTCTTAGAGAGAAGATATTCACATTGAAGCCCAACCCCAAATTCAGATTAGCTAAACTTCATTGAGATAAAATGCATGAAAGTACTACACCGAAAATTCAACTATTTTGCTAATGTCTACCTCCCAACGAATTGAAACATAATTCCAACTAAAGGCTAAAAACTGTGAAATTGTAATTGTTTTAAATCATCAAGCTTCATAACTATTTTAGTCACCTATTAAAAATAATGAACTCAAATCAGAAATCTATCTGTTTTCTCTAAAATCTTTGAACAACTGCAACCATAGTTCACTTGCAACTTCACATTATCAAAGGACCAGGGCACGTGGCACATAATGTTGCAAGGTCTCTTTTTCTTCCTTGTATGTACAACGAAAAGAAAGTAAAGAAATATAAATATCAAAGAGATATCAACACAAATCTCCACAAGTAGGTAGAAATCAAGTTCGAACTTTAAAAGTCATAAAGTGATTATAAATGACAAATAATTTGAGAGTGGGTTGAAATAACATTTTCTTGTTTCCAAAGACATTGTTGATAACTTTGATAGAAACATCTTGATTCCAGTCTGATTTAGATAGTTTGAAATTCTGTCATCAACTCATCAATAATACGAAAACATGCTTTTGCATCAGTCTAAGGGCCGCTTTTCTTAACTTTAGTGAATGGAAAGAAATTTCATATGCACCAACAAAGAAAAGGTATAACAGTTTCATCGCACATTCACGAATCTTTCAATAAGAAAAATCAATGCTCACAAAGGTCTATATGGTATGCCTATATATAATTAAGGAGATGAATGTCTAATCCATCTTATATGCCTCTCAAGTCAAATAAGATTGCAAATCAGATCAGTATAATGAGCTAATATTAGTTGACATCAAATAAATAATGACCAAGTAGATAGATAGAGAGATAGAGACAGAAATCATTTAACTCTATCCTTGAAGCAAGTAACTGATGTGCAACATTTTCAATGTCTTGCCTAGCTTTATTAGATTTGACTATAGCACGTTCCAGTACAACATCTAAAATTAATTTTAAGTCCCTTACCCAAATTCATATTCAGCCTCTTTTTTTCTATTTTTCATGGATTGAAAGTTGCATTTTAATTTGAGTTTCCATTATAGATAAAAACAACAAAGAGATGTGGATAAATCCAATAATAACCCATTAGATCATCGTCTAGGCAGGTTATAATCTTTATTTATGATTTTTAGACTTTAAATGAGAACTATATATGTATACCTCGACCTCCAACAACAGAAAATTTAACATGGTGCATCTACAACTTAGTTCAATAATATAGTTGGTAAGAAGTCAATTAGTTTAACAGAGGATCGTGAAGGGCATGGCATCTATAACCTCTTCAACAGCAGGGGTGCGGATAACTAACTTGTGAAATAGATCTATTATATGTACAATGAATCTATTTTTCTTTGTACATGGATATTTCTTAAATTTAGTTTCAATATCTTTTAATGATTTATTCTTTTCGTAAGATGTATTCATTAATTTGTGTAGTTTATTATCCTATTGAAATTTTAACAATTTCTGTGTAGTATTTTATTCTGACTTTGCTATATTCAATGCGTAGGTTTATGTTCTTTATCTGATTAACTAGTATTTGTTGTTCATGTATAGGTAATTTTCCATCTGTAATAAATAATTTTTCGTATATATTAAATAAATACATTATCTGCATCTAAGGTTAATTTTATTTTAAGTAATTTTTCTTCTAGTTGTCTTTTTTCTATTTCAAGTTGATTTTTGTAATTAACTTCTTCATATATCCAATTTTGCTTTTCTCTAATTTTTTTTTATATATTCTAACATTTATTTATTCTGAATAATATCCATCTGAATCTAAGTAATAGTGATATTCATAATATATGTGTAAGTTTTCTATACTGTTTAATAATTCTTCCTTTTCATAATCTTGTAATTTTTCCCATATTATTTTCTTTATGTCTATAATTTCTATATCTCTAAGTATATATAAGATTAGAACTTTAAGATTATCTATCATTTAAAATTGACTAAATATTTTATTATAATATTTTGTAGTTATTTGTTTTAGTCTTAGTAGTTCTTGCATATTTTCATTAAGAAATTCTATATATTTTATATCTTTAGCTTCCATGTATTTGTCTATATTTACTTGCATCTGTTTTTTTATTAACTGTATATTTCTCATATCTTTTTCCAAAAATTCTAGATATATGTAATTTATCATGGTAAGTTTTGTAAGAGTAGTTAGGTAGGTATGGTATGTAATTTATTCTAGTCATATAATATCTACCAAATACTTTTTTTAATATGATTTTTCTTATATCTACTACTTTTATATCCTTAAGTGCATACAAAATAAGTATTTTAAATTTATCTACCATCACATCAGATAAATAATTATTCATTTTCATAAAATTGCTATTTTCAAAATATTCCCCTCAATCATGTACATAACAAAATATGGTCATCTTAGATTACTATATACTAGATTATTCTTAAATAACATGTTCTTCGGTCACTATTAGCATGGTAATCTGAATATTTTTCCCTTAAACAGCGCCTCTACTCTGGTTACTCCCCACCACGGCTTCTTGCCTCATTGGTTTCACCTTTAGGATGACAAAGTTCTTAGGGATTTTTCTCCGTTTCCACTTTGCTAATAAACTTCTTAACATATTATTCTTCGAATAATTCTACTATAAAGTAACTAACATGAATTTATTTTATCATACCATGATTGTTGGGAATTATGAATTTAGCTATTCATAATCATAAATAAATATACCTGTTCGGGTAGGTTTGATATTTTTAAGCTTTGCTTCTCCATAGCTTTTTCCATTGAAATATATCTGTTTTTTAATAACTAAGTAAAATATTTGTTATGGATAGGAGAGAGTATTTGTGCTTCAACACATGAAGGCTTGCCTTGCAATGCCTTCGGTTCCTCTTATTTATAGACTGAATGAATCTTTACAAAAATATTCACATTTCTTTCACGTTTTCTAAAATTAGTCTAAAAAATTCTCCTAATGAGACAAGAATTATTAATGCTATAGTCAAAAGGCCTAAAAAATTTTAAAAAGGCTAAAAGTCTAAAAATCTAGCCTATACAAAAACTTTACG
>NW_025886441.1:0-4215 GCF_002878395.1 Capsicum annuum
TTCCTCTGTTGCAACAGATGACTGAGCTGATGGAAATTTTCAAACAAATATTGATATTTGTTACAATAGATGACATATATGTTTGAGATTTTTTTTATTTTAAAGCAATTTTCTGTCCTAAATAAAAAACATAAAATACTAAGACGATAAAAATATTTCTTAGATAACTCAAAAATCTCCTTCTTGAGTTGTCATATCTTGTCTTTTCAATATCACCCGTCTCCTCGTGCCCCACAAAGTTATTAATGAATATTTAAACCCATCACTAGAATTATCTTTCCTTCAGCCATAAATTAATTTATCTCTCTTCTTTTTGTTTCTGTCCTTTTTATGGTTATTACAACTATCTTCTTTTTTTCTCTCTTTTATCTATTTTCTCTCCTCTTTCTCATGAGGATCCTTTCAGATCTCAATGGATCTATATTTCTTCTTGACTAAAATTATTATTTTGATCCTCTTTCTTTTAACATTGTATGTATGATTCACTGTTGCTCTTTCATTCTCATCTTTTTCTTTGCAAGTTATTTAAATTAGTTATTTACATCTCTTTTTTATTTAATTACCCATTACCCATATCCCATTTATTGAAAAATTTGAAGAAAAGGTGACTTTTAAGTCTTGAATGAATGGACCATTATTTTTATTAAAATATATGAAAAAAGTCATCTGTTGGGAGAAATTTAGAAGCCTTGTGGCAGTATTATTTTTTTATGCATTTTATTAGTTTCTTTGTTATTGATGTTGTTGGTGGGGTTGGTGTTGTTGGAATGTGTGGTGTTGGTGTTGTTGATGGTGTTGGAACAAATGGTGTTGTTTCTTTGTTATTTCTTTGTTGTTGATGTTGTTGTTTATGTTGCAACGGATGGAGAAACTATTGGACCAAATGAAACCACTATCAAGGTTGGTTTGATTTATTCCAATAGATGACCCATATGTTGCAACATGTCGTTCATTTGTTGTAAGATATGTTACAACATATGGGTCAACTGTTGAACAGGTGTTGAAATATGTTGACATCGATTATTTTTCTCTTGTTTGTAGATAAAAAAAGTGAAAGTTGATCAAATTTTTCCCGATCAATATAAAAGGCTACAGTAAAGATGGGTTTGGAAAAATAAGTTGCTTGTAGATAGAATCACTTCATATATGGGAGGTATGTATGACTAATCATATTATCGTGAAAACACACATAGAGTACACTAATTTTATGAATGTTATTTTTTATCGATAAGGCATTGATTATTCAAATAAGATATCTACAATTTTATAGTTAAGTTTGATAAGTTCGAACTGATAAGGCTGACGGACCATGAAGATGGTTCTGATACCCTCTTATGATTTAATGACAGTTGTTGCTCATGTTTATGTTTTAAGTTTTGTGAAGGGATAAAATTTTGATGGCATTGTAAAAAGATTCAATAGAGATTGGACTGATTTTAAGGGTTGACTTTTGAAAGGCCTCTGAAGCGTCACACTACTGTAACTAAGAACAGAAATCAATATAGTTATTGTCCTAGCCTAACTTTATATGATTAGATTGCTCAGGGTAATGATTATACACCACAAGTTAGGAGAATACCTGCGAGGAAAAAGGTGAGTTAATGAAGATTATATCATCTCAGACCTTATTAAAGAAGAAACATTAGGTACCAAGGTATGTGTAGTGAATCTGAATGATGAAATTGACTTAAAACATGAGAAATATAAATCAAGTGATAATATAAAAGTTTAGCCAAAAATGAAAATTTGTCAGTCGTCTTTCTCAAAAAAAATATTGCAGCTGGACACTTTGCAAGGAAGCTGTGACTAGTTAGCGTGATCAGAATGATCTACTACATAGAAAAAATAGAACACCAAGAAAGCAACTTTGCGGGAATCGAGGGTCAAAATGATGTACAGTAAATCAACAAAAACTTGCCCTAAGAACTTCTAAAGATAAAATAAGGAATCAAGCAAAGGAGGTAATTTCTAAATTTTAAATTGTATCTCATGCATTCTTGTTTGTGGTTCCGATTAGGTCCACTGCTATTGACATGATCAAAACCATAAACAAGATAGATTGAGTATAATTACTTCCTTATAGATATAGATGTAATTGATTGTGTTATCTTGCCTTAGCATGCTTTCAACATATCTTGAAGAAGATCATATGCTTGTCGTAGTATATAATTCTCGTGCAGTTGCCTGAGCTCTTGAATATTATCAAATGGATGGAAATGTAAATTGCACCAGTGCTCTTGACATATTAGAAGCTAAGCATGGAATCCATTTGCTAATTTGTTAAGAGCACTGGCGCAATTTACATTTCCATCCATTTGATAATTTTTAAGAGCTCAGGTAACTGCACTGGAATCGGATACTACAACAAGTTATCTCTCTTCTCCAAGATATGTTGAAAGCATGCTAAGCCAAGATAACAGAATCAATTACATCCATATTTCTAAGGCAGTAATTATACTCAATCTACTTTTCAATCTTGTTTGTGGTTTCGATCAAGTCAATAGCAGTGGACCTAATCGGAACCACAAACAAAAAGGCATGGGATGCAATTTAAAAGTCAAAAATTTTCACCTTGGATTGATTCCTTATTTTAACTTCATCTGTTCTTGGTGCAAGTTTTCTTGACTTACTATATATCATTTCATCCCTCGATGCCCACAAAGATGCTTTTTTGGTGTTTTATTATTTTCTATGTAGTTGATCATTTCGACCATACTAACTAGTCGCAGTTTCCTAACAAGTGGCCAGCTATAATATTTATTTTAGAGAGACAACATATATATTTTCATTACTGGATAAACTTTCATATTAGCACTTGATTCAGATTTCTCATGTTTTAAGTCAGTTTCATCGGCCAGATTTGCTAAAAGTTCCTTGCTACCCTATGTTTCCTTTTCAATTAGGTCTCAAATGATATATTCTTTCATTAACTCTGCTTTCCCTCACAGGTATTCTCTGACAAATCCTTCTAGCGTATAATCATATTCTCAAACAACCCATCCATTTAAATTTAGGCCAGGGAAATTTCTATTAATTTTTCATTCTTGTTTTCTACAGTGGAGGCTTTGAAGGCCTTCTGAGAGTCTAATGCACCCTTAGTTAAGGCCAATCAGTAATGGATCTCTACAGTGACACCAAATATTGATCTTTTCTCAATACATAACACCCATAAACATGAGCAACAACCATCATTAATTCGTAATAGGGTATCGACACCATCTTTATGGCCCCTCGGCCTTGCCAATTTGAACCTACCAAAATTAACTGTACAATACAGGATATTGTTTGAATGATCAATGCCTAATCAACTAAAAACTTCATTCACAAAATTATTGTACTTTATGTGAACATGTTGTCCCGATGACCTTATCAGTAATACATAACTCTCACACATGAAAGTGGATCCTTCCATCTGCACACACCTTATTCTTTCTATCCCATATAGAGCTTAATTTGAATAAACAAATTACTAACCTGGCATAATAGATGACACATCTATTGAAATTATCAAACAATTGTAGATATTTGTTACAACAGATGATCAATCTGTTGCAACATATGACTTATCTATTGGAAATAACCAAACAAATATATACATCTGTTGCAATAGATTGCCAATATATTGTAAAATATCAAACAGATAGAATATATTTTGTAACAGATTACCCATCTATTAGATTTATTTTAAAGCAATATTCTTTTCTTTTCAAAATACAATAAAGATAAAATGTTGTATTTAGATCTATTTTTTTAATTTACATATTCAAAAAGTCACCTATTTTATTTAATCAAGAAATGTAATTATACATAACTCTACTTATAGATATGGCTGATCCGGATTTAGACAAGGTGATTTTACGCGACTCCTTGTGGAAACTTAAAATTCAGATTCATGAACTCCAGTGGGAGTTGAGCGCCATGAGAGCAAGGCTGAGAAGGGCCCTATTACTGTCAGGTGACGATTGGCCAGTTGACAATAATAATAATAATAATAATAATAATAATAATAATAATAATAATAACAATAATAATAATAATAATAATAATAACAACAATAACAACAACAACGATAATAATAATAATAATAGTAATAACAATAATTAGGTTATGTTTTACTTTCAGTATATGTATTTTCTTTTATTATATTGGATCTACCTAAGAGAGGAACCTAATATATGTTTTGTATTTTATTGTATATAATGGATTCAAAAATCT
>NW_025886441.1:7215-54042 GCF_002878395.1 Capsicum annuum
ACTTGGGAGGTTATCTACCCTATTATTCAAATCTCCAACACTTAGAAATACTCTCTAATTCTCTGTAAGGCTCTTTGATAAAGGAAGGTTAGGGTTTTATCTAGAGGAGCAATTTGGGTATTTTTTGGGTGATATCTCTCTATCCTCTTCATACTCTAAGGCAAGAAACTTCTCCCCCATTGTTAGTTCCAACTAAAGGCATGATTTACACACTGTTTTCATGACATGATTATTGTATGAAATTGGGGTTTTCAATTATATGTTGGGGTTTTGGTATTTAATGCTTGGTTATGGTTTTCGTATGTTTTACTTATGTTTTTACATGCTTTAATGGTGGTTTGGACAATTGGTTGCATGGGAATGGTTTATTGGTAATATGAATTGATTTTGGAAACACTATGCTCCCAACATATTTGATAAAATGCCTATGATAATTTTTTTACTATACTATTAGACTTTTTATGGGATTATTGCATGGTATGGTTTGGTAATGGAACCCTAAATGTATAAACGATTTCAATGGTTTGTAATGGCTAAATAGTTAGGTTTGGTGGTCATGGTTATGGTTAATTAAACTTCCTTGTGAGGTACAAAGGAATCCCTTAAGTAAACACATTAATGAATAACTTGTGGGGTACATGGGATTCCCCAAGAAAACATAATAATTGAACACTTGTGGGGTACACAGGATTCCCCCAAGTTATCTCGATAATCTTATCTATGGGGTACATAGGAATCCCCTAAGGTTCGCTAAGGACATTGCTTGAAAGCTAGAGTCGGCATGATGATACCACTTCTCATAGCCTTGGTTAATAATATTGGAATAATGGTTTGGTTCGTTGAAAATAGTTTTAATTGGGCAATAATGGTGGGGTGTGATAGCTTACCGTGAAGGTGTGAGTTCTATGGATGGACACTGGAAACACATGCTTACCGATATGAGGGGTTGGTCATAACGACCATATATGATACTAGGAGGTACATGGAAATTCTCTAAGTACAGTGTACATATGTATCATAGAGAGCGAAGGGTACTCAAGAATCCCTTACTCTTATGGTATCTCCGGTTTTTGCAACTACATGCATTCGGGACTGTTCAGGGGGTTACGCTAGAACCATATAGCCTGTGGTTTATTTTAGGACGGTTAAGCTACACATACACAGGTTAATGGTTTTAAAGGCATGCTAAATCTGGTTCCCGTTCCCGGCATGGTTATATATATATGTGTGTGGATTGTATGCATATGGTTGTTTTACTGGTTTTACTGGATGGAATTATTTTATCCTTATCCTGAGTACTTGCTAGCGTTCACCCGCTAACCCATCCTCGGGTTGTTGTATCCCCATGTGATGCAGGAACCGACTATTCTACTCCTCATGCGTAGTGATCAGATTTTGAGATCAGCTCGATTAGATTGAAATGGTGATCTTCCATATTCCAGCAGGCTCCATTTTATATCATGGACATCTTTGTTTATTTTTGGATACTTAATGTATATTGGTTTTGGCTATGGTTGTGGGCATGTCCCAATCAGATATTGGTTTTCTTATGGATAAAGCCTTTTGTGGAACTACTATAGGTTGGTGTGGACGTGATCGGTAGTGGTATGAGCCTTTGTATTGGTATTGGTATTGGGGCTGATACCGGTTGACTAAATTTCTCACTATTCTATCTGTTTATATTATATTATGGACAGGAACTTGGTTACTATTTCAATTTTGGTGTATGGTTTTTGTTTAGTTATTGTATTAGTTTAGTTGTGAATGGTTCGGCTTGTTTTGGTCGGTCTTGGTCATAAACCTATCCCATAGTCTGGATTTGTGCAATTATATGCTATCTTGTTATATGTTCAGAATTCATCCGACTCGGGGTATATGCTGGATGGTGGGTTGGGTATCGGGGGTGGTTTCCGGTCCTTATTGGGCTTGAGATACTCATTATGACAAGGACCCTGGTCGGGTCTTGTCAGTTATTTTCTTTGATCATTATAGAAAATTTACCTAAATTTATTTTTTTAAATCTAAGTCTAAAGTTCTTTCTGTTTTTTATTCAATGTCAAAAAATTGTGGAAAAATACTTTGGCCGTCCAATTAAGAGATTTCAAGCAGATTGGGTGGGGGGGGTATCATACATTAACCTCAAATTTATGAGACAATGGTATCATACAACGTTTTTCTTGTTCTTATACTCCAAAGTAAAATAGTTGTATTCAACGCAAACGTCGACATAGTGTTGAGATGGGTCATGCCTTATTAACACATGCTAGTATTCCTTCATATTTTTGGACAAATGCTTTTGATACGACAGTTTATATCATTAATAGATTACCAACTCTCCGTCTAAATAATCAGCCGTCCTTTTGCGTCCTATTTTATTTTGATCCTGAGTACTCCTTGTTGCATGTATTTGGTTGTCTTAGCTATTCATGGCTTCGCCCTTATATGAAAGATAAATTATCTTATCATTCTAAGAGGTGTGTGTTTTTGGGGTATAGCAAAATTCACCAAGGTTATAAGTTCTTTGATCCTATTTCCTCTAAATTTTTGTTCTCACGACATGTTGATTTTGATGAAACAGTTTTCCCTTTTGCTTCTCAAGGTGATGCTATGGTGCCATCTACATCCAGCAATGTTGCCCCGCTTACTGTCCAGATACCGTCGTCACTTTCGTAGACAGTTGTGCCTATTTTTTCCTTATTGAATTTATCCGATCCATCTCCTGCAATAGCCCAATACTGCCCTACGGGATAATTCATCCTCCACCTCTGCAATGTGATGCTCTAAACAGTATCTAGCAGCAACATCTGATCAGTCCCCTATACAAATACATACTATGCCTACAAATACATCTTCTCTATCTTTGGAGATCCCCTCAAATACATTGCCTACTGAAGATGGAAACCAAGTGGCTGATTTAGAACAATCTGGTCCTTCAAGCGATGTGTGTCATCCTAATGAGTTGTCATGTTCTTCTAAGTCTCATCCAATGAATACTAGATCAAAAATAGGTTCACTAAAACCAAAGCATCCCACATCTTAGTTAGCTATTTCCTCTCATGTTATTGAATCTTCTTGTTACTATCAAGCTACAAAGTATGCACATCGGCATAGGGCTATGCATGGAGTACAATGCTCTTCTTCAAAATGGAACTTGCCAATTAGTTCCACATTCTCCGTCTGAAAATATTATTGAGAGCATATGGGTATTAAGCCTGATGGGTCCATTGATCGTTACAAGGCTCAGCTCATTACTAAAGGGTATCATCAATGACCGGGTGTGGACTATGTTGATACTTTTAGTCCTGTAGTGAAACCTGCCACCATTAGTGGAGTAACTACTAAAAAGGATGATCTATGTTTCATCATCTATGATGCACGTGAAATTATTTTCAAGAGTGAGTTGTTTGTTGATTTATATTTCCACGTATATGAATTAATTATGCGTATGATGATAAAGTGCTTGGGAATCTCTCTTGTGGTAGTGGCACATAGTCGACACAAGATGTACTGATTGTGTGATCTTCTAAGTTAAGGGTCATAAAGTGTTTACAAATGTTTAAACAGAATGAGTCAGTTCTTGAGGCTAGGTTGTTTTGTAAAGGTAGTTTGCAAATTTTAAATTGTAAAAAATAATTGAGAAGGCTTGTTATTTCTGGCGGTGGCATGCCTGTGTTGAGTAGACATTTTCAAGTTTAGTAATTTCTGCGAGTGTTATGAAATAAACTAAGTTATGACTTGTAAAATTTGTTCGAGGGTGATCAAGGACTTAAGCGTGGGGTGTTGAGGTGAGGCTAAAACATTTGATACTTTTATCATCCTCTGCCTCAGTACATTGGGGCATTTATCGTCACTTTGAGAACTGATTTCATGTGTTATTCTTATGTTAGTTGTTTTTAATGTGTAGGACGAAGATGAATGAATTTAGGCATCAACATAGATATATTAGACTTGAAGTTTGCATAGGAGTCACAAACATCAATTATGAAATACTATGAGGGTGCAAGACTATATATGCAGAGTAAAACATCAACAACAAACAAACCTAATATATTCCCACAAAGTAGGGTCTTAGGAGGGTAAGTGTACGCAGTCCATACCACTATCTCAGAGTTGAGATAGAGAGTTTCGTTTTATAGAGACTAAGTATGGAGACTAAAAGTGAGAAAATATCAAGAAGGAACTAGTACATTGTGATGTACCTAGCGAGGTGGGCCGCGTCGTGATACACCTGGCAAGGTGGGCCGCGTCTCAAAAGAAGATCGAGGATGATCAAGTAGGCAACATTTTGGATCCACTAGAAAAAAGGCCTATCATAGCGCGCCCGGTGAGGCAGGACACATCCTGACAGTGCAAAATTGCTGCCAAATTTTGCAAATCGTCAAGTGAAGGGTAGTTTCATTCCAAGGCTTTTAGGAACTAGATATATACATCATAAACATGATTTTGAATGTATTATCCAGCCAAGTGAGCAAAGAAAGGAAGAACAACATTTTCATAAGTTTTTCTTTATTATTCTTTCTTTCATTGAACTCATGCTATTCATGAGTTCTTTATCTTGTAATCGAATCATGAGTGGCTAAACATTTTAATTCTAGGGTTCTGGCGTCTACTATGCTTATGCAGATTTGTATTGTTGAGTTGCTTATTTTTTCTGGAGCTTAATTATTTTATTTTCCTGCCAACATTATTGAATGCTATTTGTGGTGTGTAAATTGGACTCGAAAGAGGAAATATTCTTGCATAATAAGAAAAAGTACGTATTGACTGTGATCCCTTTTAGGGATCAATTCGCTAACGTGAATATAGAAATATATCCATTAGCCTGACTTAGTTGATACATATAAAACTTCACATACAGTATTCTATACATTATTGACCGACAACCATAGAAATACAGACGCTAGGAATAGTCGAGTAGTTTTAGAGTTATCTGCAATAAGTAATTAAGGAAAAAAATTAAGCATGTGTTTGGGTAACTCAACCGATTGTTAAAATGTCATGGCGCTGGATCATTCCCTCATTTGAATTAAATCCAATGAATCTTCAACTTGCTTAAAAATTATTGTTATTCTTAGTTAAACTTAGTGTAGTAGAACATCATTCCCAAAAATTATTTGTTACTTGTTAAATAGTTGAAGTAATAATTTAAATTAGACAATTAATTCAACAAGTCCCTATGAATATCAGAATTTAATCTCCGGTATTATTTGTACAACTGTGTATATTTACGAATGTGCTAGTCGCAAATTCACTTTAAATACTTTAATATTAAGTTTATTAGAATACACTTTGACCTTTGACTTTTTTTAGCATATTCATTTTATTTTCTACATGAAAGCAACCAATGAATTATAGCATATAAGGGAAATAGTCAATAAAAAGATCAATATCATATTCCGTAGGAAAGTGAAAAAAAAAGAAATTACAAAGACTTGTTGGTAACTTTTTAAATATTAAGAACAAGAATATCAATGTAAAGAACAAAACAGGAAGAACAATAAAGAACAAAATAACAAGAGAGCAATATATGATAAGTTTCTTCTTTTCAAGTGTGTAGAACATCTTCCTCAAGACCTCTATTTATAGTATTACATAGGGGGATTTCAAGAGATGTCATAAACATGACATTAACTCATAAGAAAGTGGGAAAGAATATGGAAAAATGGATGATCAATGAGGAGATAGTGGAGGTGTGGAAGTTACTACACTTAAAGAGGAATTACACCAAGAACTAATGGACATCCACATTATTATAATCATTTACGAAACTCCCCCTTGGATGTCCATTGGTAGACAATGTGCCTCATTAAAATTATACTAAGAAAAAACCCTGTGAAAAAAACCTAGTGAAGTAAAAAAAGTACACATATATTCTTATACGCATTGTTTGCTGCCGAGCTAAAAACATTGCTAGGAAAACCCATTGGGACAAAACCTAGGCCAAGGGAAAAAGAGTGCAGCGTATACATTATTCCCCCTGATGCAAACATTATTTTGTTTCTCGGAGACGACGCATCCCAAACTTGAATATCAGCTTCTCAAATGTTGAGGTTTGTAATGCTTTAGTGAACAAGTCTGTCAAATTATCGACAGAACAAATTTGTTGAACATCTATTTCACCTTTTTTCTCAAGATAATGAATGAAAAAAAAATTATGGTGAAATGTGTTTTGTTTTGCCTCCTTTAATGTAACCTCATTTCAAATGAGCTATACATACAACATTGTCTTCATACAATGTAGTTGGAATATCCTTATTCAGAGTAAATCCACACATTTCTTGAATATGTTGAGTCAGTGATCTCAACCAAATATACTCTCGGCTCACTTCATGAGTGGCAATAATTTCTGCATGATTTGGAGAATTTTATTATTGGCGAAGAACTGAATCTTAACTATAAACTTACCGGAAAATAAATATTTGGTAGAGTATTATTGGCAAGATACATTAGTGCCCCAATTGCACAAAGATATGGAGTTTCATCACCAAGAAGTTTTTCATCATTTTCTTAAGGTCAAAATAGATCTTTGTTTATATCAAGCGACCTCACAACCATTGGGGTACTCAATGGATATGATTTATGTGTAAAATTGCCTTAAAATCTTTTCAGTGTATGTTGATTGATGGACAAAAATTCTATTTGTCAAATGTTCAATCTGTAGACCAAGATAAAATTTTGTCTTTCTCAGATCTTTCATTTCAAATTATTTCTTCAAATATTCAACAACTTTTGAATGTTTTTTAGGACTGCTAATGATATTCAAGTCATCAACGTACACAAGTAAATTCAGATTCAGACCTTCTTACAAAATACAAGGGAAAATAGGGTCATTATTGTATCCTTCTTTTAGCAAATATTTGCTAAGATGATTATACCAAATTTCCCCTGATTATTTTATTCCATATAAGGATTTCTAAAGCTTTATTGAGCATGTTTCTTGCAAACTTTTATATGCTTCAGGCACTTTGATGGCTTCTGGAATTTTCAAAAAAATATTATTGTCCAATGAGCCATACAAATAGGTCATGACAACATCTATTAGATGCATATCAAGCTTTTCAAAAAATGCCAGATTTATTATATATATATATAAAGGTAATTCCATCTACCACGGGAGAATATGTATCCGCATAGTCAATGTCAGGCCTTGTAAAAAATATTGTGCCACAAGTCGTGCTTTATATCTTACGACTTCACCTTTTGCTTTTTTTTTTTTGCACAAAAAACCATTTATACCCCATTGGGTTGACACCTCAGATTTTTGGACTATTGGCCCAAAAATTTTACGTTTTTCAAATGAAGTCAATTTTGCTTGGATTACATTCTTCTATTTGGGTCAATTATTTCTCTATCTACATTTATTGACATATTTTGATTCCAAATTCTTATCTTGTTGCATTATTTCAGTAGCAACATTGTAAGCAAAAATATTATAAACCACAATATTATTTCGTTTCCACCTATTTCTCATCGATACATAACTTATTAAGATATTTTCATTCTCATTAGTTTCATGTATTTTAACCTCTTCAGTGGTCTTATCATTTGTCAGATATCAGGGCTCTTTTCAATCAATTGCCATCATATCGTGATCATTTTGATTTTTTTTTAGGATTTTTATCCTTGGAACCAATTGGCCTACCACATTTCAAATGTGTCCTAAATTTATTTGCATTAACCACTTGGGCTATCGGGACATTAACTCGAACTGGAGCATTTACAGTTGGAATATAACATTTAGTAACCCTTAGAAGGTTAGTAAATGTATCTGGTAGTTGATTTGCAATATTTTACAAGTAAATTGTCTTTTGAACCTCTTTCTTACATGGATTTATTCGAGGATCTAAATAAGATAGTGATAATGCATTCCAATCTATCTCATGTTTCAGTTGCTTATGTTCTCCCCCTAATGTTGGATATACTAAGTCATCAAAATGACAATCAGCAAATCTTATCATAAATAAATCTTTTGTCATAGGTTCTAAATATTTATAATGGAAGAAGATTCATACCAAACATATATCCCTTACCTTCTTTAGGGTCCCATCTTTATGCATTGGAACATATACCGCACACCTAAAAATTTTGTGATGAAAAATGTTTGGTTCTTAAAAAAATGTCAACTATAATGGGGAGAATTTATGATAGTTGGATGGTCTTATGCATATATGTGCTTCTACATGTAAAATAGCATGCCCCCATATTGAAACATGACTTTTTTCCTCATTAACATCGGTCCAGCTATCAATTGAAGATGTTTGATCAATGATTCTGCTAGACCATTTTGAGTGTGAAGATGAGAAACCGGATGTTAAGCTTTTATTCCAGTGGACATTCAATAATCATTAAACTGAGATGTAAACTCACCAACATTATCAAGACGAATAGTCTTTATTGCATAATCTGGAAATTGTGCTCTTAGCCTTATTACTTAAGCCAACAGTCTCAGAAAAGTTATATTGTGAGTTGATAATAAGCACACATGTGATCATCTTGTAGATGCATCTATCAAGACTATATAATATTTGAAAGTTCCACATGGAGGGTGAAGTGGTTCACATATATCACCCTATATACGTTCCAAAAATATAGCGGATTTAATTCCAACCTTAGCTACTGATGGTTTAATAATCAATTTTCCTTGAGAACAAGCAGCACAATAGAATTCCTTTGGTTGAATAATATTTTGATTATTCAAAGTATGCCCATGTGAATTCTCAACAATTTTGTGCATCATACTAAAATCGGGATAACCCAACCGGTCATGCCAAATGATAAATCCATTAGAATCTATAAACATTTTATTTACTATGGAATGTGATTCGACCATACAAATACTTGTGTGATATAATCCAGAAGAGAGTGTAGGTAGTTTTTCATGCACAAACTTTTTCCCTTCCTTTAAATTAGTGATATAAAGGTTTCAACCTTTCCTTAGTTTCCAGTCTCAATATGATAGCCATTTTGTCGAATAACCTTGAAACTTAACAATCTTCTTTGAGAATTACTACAATATAATGCATTATAAATGGACAATATTACTTCCCTAGGTAGTAATTATGCGCTCTTCAGAATTCTTCAATTAATTTTGTACTACCAAATATTGTATTAACTGGCCTTTTTCATAATCAAATCAAAGAAATATTTATTTTCTCATAATATAGTGTGGGTTGTAGCACTATCAAGAAGGCAAATATCTCTATTACTCATTTTTTATCCAATTGAAGATTAGAGAAATTTTATTATCTTCACAAAATAAAACACATGATAATCAATGTGAAATCTCACAATCTAACAATGAAACTTAAATACCTTTTTAAAAAAAAACAGCATAATGGAAAAATATGATAACTAAAAAGAATAACATAATAAAACAACATTATTTATTTTCTCAATCAATTGATCAAGATTTAGGTTTGATCTCTAAAGAAGTCTTCAACTTCCAAATGAGTGATATCATCAAGGCTATCAAAATTATCATTTTTCAAAACCAAATTTACCTCAACATTGTCATCATATTTTTGTGAAGGTCCTGCCTCATCATCATTTTCAGAAGTCAAGTGTGACTTCATTTGGGCATTAGAAGAGGTCCCACTTGCATTTCTCTTTCTTTTGAAATATTCTTGATAGAGCCTAATAAAGTGTTTAGGTGCCCGACATTTATTCTTTCAATGGTCTTTCATGCTACAATGATGAGAATTGCCTCTTAAAGGATTATTTTTAAGACCCATTTGGTTCTCCCTTGTCTAGTTTCCACCACCATGATGATTATTGTATCGTTCTCTACCATTGCCACGTCCACGCATATTATTATGACCCCAATCTTGTCTTTTTTCATGCTGGTCATGTGCTTGTAGACTATTTGATTCTGATAATGGAGTAGCTCTAGTAGGCAAAGCTTCATGATTTTACATCAAAAGGGCATTATGTTGCTCAGCCACCAGAAGGCATGAGATCAACTCAGAATACTTATGAAAGCCTTTTTCATGGTATTGTTGCTGTAATATGATATTTTAGGCATAAAAAGTAGTAAGTATTTTTTCCATCATGTACTCGTCATTTATAGTTTCCCCATATAATTTCAATTGGGAAACAATCCTGAATATAGAAAATTATATTCAACAATGATTTTAAAATCATAAAACCATAAGGGCATCAACTCTTAATGATCTTGTTATGATTCAAGACTACCACCTAGTTTTAACATGGTCCTTAAGGCTACAAGTGACCCGAAGCTAAACCATGAATCTGGGATCTACTGTGAGCACTGAATAAAGTAATAACAAAACATCATATGTGGAAGCTAAACTGATAAGTAATTTTGTTATGATGTAATACTGAAGCAATACCCAATAAGTCTGAACTACTTATAAAAGATGAAAACAAATCAAACTATCAGAAAGCCTCTAAAACATGAAGAGTTGATGGAAAAAACCCTCAACTAACTCAAACTGACTAAAATATAGAAAGTACTAATAATAATTTGAACTACTCGATGGATGAGGAATCACTACAACTACTGCTGAGTGGCACTGGATTGACTAAGGGCAACGGGGAACTAAGCGCCTGAACCTATGTTATAAAACAACATAGCACAAAAGAGAGTTTGTGATCAGTACTTTGAATGTACTGGTACATGAGGTAAGGACTAACTAAAGTACATATAGATACTAAGAATGAATGCATAAACATGTAAAATGAATACAAGACCAAGTAAAGCATATATTGAAATAATCTATCAAACTGAATAACTGATAAACTGAACACGTGGCCATGTAAACCTGAGCTGATGTGACCTGAATACTGAACTGAGACTATGGAAGCTATCATTTGACCAATATGCCCCAATCTAAACTAATCAGAGTCCAACTTATAACCCAAGTTAGAAAGGTGTTAGTACCTTACCATGGGTACTAACACTGGTTGTGTGGATCCACTAAACTGGTATCCTAAAGGACTAGGGTGTCAGTCCTATACTGGTGGACGACCCCTAAGAGGGTGTCAGTCCACTACTGGTGGGTGACATTTCATAACCTACGCTGACTATGTAGTTCTGGAACTTAGGGACTATAACTAAAGTTCTCAGTCCTCTACTGGTGTGTTAGCCTTCATCCCTTGGTTCGTTCAACGTTAAATATTACTCCCAACTGAAAAGACATTTGTATTGATTAAAGTTAACAGGACTCACAAATTGTAATTACTTAATATGGATATGATAATCTAAATATGATGATAAAATCATGATTTAACTGACTCATTTCTTAAAATCAGAAACATGCATAAACATACAGGTATTGAGTGTTTATAATCCACCATCACTGAATAATACATTAAATATGATAACATCATCACAATACTAGAAGAGAATTTATGATTCGTAGACATAGTATATTTCACTAAACTAATGAAATCCATGATTATAAGTATGGGAAGATGTTAAACTTATGAGGATAACATGCTCACATAGTTTAATTCATAAATTGATAATTAACATGGTGTCAACTACGCATGATATGTGTGACTAAGATTATAAAGCATGAAATAACATAATTCATATGGGAAAACATATTGTCATGGTTTGTATTCATAACTATTAAGGGAAAATATAGTTAATTTATACTTGACATTGAAATTTCAAAAAGAGAGGGGAATAGGGTTTATACTTTAAAAATAAGGGATTTTTGGGGACTCAATGGGCGGAAGAAAACCATTGATTAATACCCCACATACCTGAGTTTTCTTGAATTCATGAAGAAAGATTGGAATTGAGACCTTGAATAGGTGAATTCTTGGAAGAAGCTTTTGATTTTTTTGTGTTCTTAAGAATGAGAGGAGACTGGATATCGTAAACTAATGATAAATGGGCAAAATAATGCCCCTCTTGGGTTTTAAGTCATGGATTGGGTGTTTAGGGAGATGACAAAGTCCAAAATACCCCTCACACCTTAATGAACGCTACATAATTTTACACTACAGCGTGGCACAATGAATATAGAGGACAGCCCCTTGTGACATATTGCCTATCATGGAGACTAAACTCTTTGACATATTGCGTATCGTAGAGAGTAACCTCCATGACACATTGCTTATCGCAGAGACTAACCTTCATGAAACGCTAAAATCGTGGAGGTTTACTGTCTCTATGGTCCAAAATCACTCCGAACCTCTTTCAAAAATCCCAAAACTCTCCCGGATGACCCTTTTAACATTCCTAAAAATATTTCAACTCATAAATCAATGTTTTAAACTCGAGAAAGCCAAAAATAAAATGTTCAAAATCTTAGGGTGTTAGAATGGCCATGTCACCTATAGTTAGTGTGAAATAATTGCTTTGGGACCTTTAAACATGCGATAAATAACTGGAAGCTTGCCTAGGATCTTGCAGGTATTACAATATTTGTCCCTAAGAATCATTTATCCCATAATGAAATTATCTGAGCTGACATACTAGGAAGAGTGAGATCAGGTACTGAATACTTATGAGTTGAATCATGATTAAATAGCTGAATCTAAAACAAGACGCATTGACTGAAATGAATTTATAAATGGATGTTCTGTCATGAGTATGGATGGATAGCTGAGATAGAAAATGAGACAAATAATTTAGGGGAAACCATTACCTTAAGCTAAATCTAAATTCGTAGAAAAAAATAGGGGTACTTGCCTCACATATCAGTTTTTGCTTCCCAAGCAGCTCGCTCAACAAATTGATTCCTCCACAAAACCTTTACCAAGGAATATTTCTTATTTCTCAACCTACGAATCAAACGATCAATGATTTTAACTGGACTTCCTTATAGGAAAGGCTATTTTTCATGCCTATACCCTCTAAAGGAACGACTGAAGCTGGGGCTCTAATGCATTTCTTTAGCAAAGAGACATGTAACACCGGATGCACTGATATCAATTCTGCAAGCAAATCTATTTCATTAGCTACCTTCCCAAAATGTCTTAAAATCCTATATGGGATATCCTAGCAGGGACTGATCTTCCCTTTCTTAGTAAAACTCTTTACCCCTAACATGGGTGAAATTTTCAAATAAACCAAGTCACCAACATCAAACTTGAGATCTTTTCTCCTCACATCAGCATAGAATTTTTGTCGGTTGTGGGTTGTCTTCAGCCTTTCTTGAATTAACAGAACTTTCTTCATCACCTTATACACTGAATATGTCCCTATCAAAGAAGTCATACCTACTTCAAACCAACCAATAGGAGATCTATACCTTATTCCATAGAGATCTTCAAATGGAGACCTCTGGATACCGGAGTGATAGTTGTTATAGGCAAACTCAATTAAAGGTAAGTGGTCATCCCATCTACCCTTAAAGTCAATAACACAAGACCTTAACATATAATCTAATGTTTGTCTACTTTTCCTGACCATCTATCTGAGGACGACAAGTTGTACTGAAATAGACTTGGGTACCAAGACCCTTCTGAAAAGCCTTCCAAAAGTAAGTGGTAAACTGGGCTGCTCTATCTGAAATGGTGGTTAATGGAACCCCATCAACTTTACCAATTCCCTGTGATAGAGTCTAGCATAATCCTCAACTGAGTACACAGTATGAAATGGCAAGAAATGGGTTGACTTGGTCATTCTATCAATAATGAACCAAAGAGAATTATGTTGACAACGCATATGAGGTAATCTTATAACAAAATCTATGTTCGCCACTTCCCACTTCCACGTGGGAATGAAAAACTCGTTAAGAGTACCAGAAGGCCTTTGGTTCTCAACCTTAACCTGCTGACAATTTGAACACTTAGCCACAAATTCCACAATATCTTTTTCCATACCATTTTACCAATAGACTTCCCGCAAATCCCGATACATATTAGTGGCTCTTGGGTGAATAGAATATGGAATGTCATGTGCCTCTTCTAATATTCTCTGCCTCAAATTATCCATACTCGGAACACATGACCTACCATGACAGCGAAGCACACCATTTCCCCCTTAAGAAAAAACCTCAACTTTCTAATCTCAAAATGCCTTTTTTAACTTAACCAGTGTAGGATCTCTGTCTTGCTTTTCTTTCACTTCAACCACCAATGAAGATTCCTAACCATATTGAACCCATATACTACCTTTGGCTAAATCAACCAACTGAACACCTAATCTAGCAAGCTGATGAACCTCATAGAGTAACTCCTTCTTATCCTTCGAAACATACACAACACTTCCCATAGACAATCTACTAAGGGTATCAACCACTATATTGGCCTTACCTAGGTGATACAACCCACTCATATCATAGTCTTTCAAGAATTTAAGTCACCTTCTCTGATGAAGATTTAGATCCTTCTGATTGAATATATATTGTAAAATTTAATGACTCGTAAACACGTCAATAGGAACCCCATAAGGAGAATACCTTCAAATCTTTAAGGCAAAGACAACTACTACCAACTCAAGATCATGAGTCGGGTAATTTTTCTCATGGGTTTGACCTATCTAGAAGAATAGGCTATGACCTTACCTCACTACATTAACACACAACTGAGACCAACTTTAGAAGCATCATAATAAACTACAAACCCACCTGAATCCACTGGTAGAGTCAACACTAGAGCAAAAGTAAGTTGAGTTTTCAACTATTAAAAACTCTTCTCGCAGGAATTTGACTACTAAAATTTGACTTTTTTCTAAGTTAGTTGAGACATGGGAGAAGGAATAGAAAAGAATCATTCAATAAACCATCTGTAGTAACTGACTAAACCCAAGAAACTCCTGATATCAAATTGAGAGATAGGCCAAGTCCAGTTTCTCACTGCTTTAGTCTTTTGAGAAAAACTCAAATGCTATCACCGAAAATAATGTGACCAAGTAAAGATACTAATCTCAACTAGAGATCATACTAGATAAACTTAGTGAATAACTGGTGATCCTTAAGGTCCTGCAATAGAATTCTCAAATCGCCTGCATGATCACCTACACTATGAGAATAGATAAGGATATCATCTATGAAGACTAAGATAAATATGTCCAAGTAATTCTTGAATACCTTGTTCATCAAGTCCATAAAAGATGCAGAAGCATTCGTTAGTCCAAAAGACAACTAGAAATTTGAAGTGACTATATCGAGTTCTAAAAGTTCTCTTTGAAATGTCACATTTTCTGATTCTGAGCTGTTGATAGCTAGATCTGAGGTCTATCTTAGAGAAATTGCTTTCACCCTAAAATTGTCAAAACAAGTCATCAATCTTTGGGAGAGGATACTTATTCTTGATTGTGACTTTGTTCAATTGACGGTAGTCGATGCACATTCTGAGAGAACCATCTTTTTTGCACATGAAGAGTGCTGGAGAGCCCAAAAGAGAGACACTAGGCCTGATGAAACCCTTATCTAAGAGGTCTTTCAATTGTTCCTTCACTTTCTTAAGCTTAGCTGGAGCCATTTTGTAAGGAGGAATTAAGATAAGCTAGGTATCTAGGAGATCTATTCCAAAGTCAATTTCCCTTTCAGGAGAAACTGCAGGAAGATTTTTATGAAACATTTTAGGAAACTCATTCACTATTGGGATTGACTCAATACTCGGTGTTTCAAAATTTGAGTCCTTGACTCAAAAGAGATAGTAAATATAACCCTCAAATATTATCTTTCTTTCCTTAACATAGGAGATAAACTAATTAATAGGCATTGAGATACTACCCCTCCACTCTAAGATGAGCTCATTAGGAAACTAAAACTAGACAATTCTATTTCTATAATTGAATGAGTCATTGCAACAGTGGATCCAATCCATGACGAGAATGACATCAAAATTAATCATCTTTAATTCTATGAGGTATGTTAAGGTAACTTTCTAAGATACTGTGGTCGAGAAATTTTTGTATACCCATCTGGCTATAATAGAACTACCGACTAGAGCAGACACTGAGAAGGGTTCTGCTAAGATTTTGGGACTAAACCCAAAGTATACTTCTATATAGGGAGTCATAAAAGAAAGTAAAGCTACAAGGTCTAACAATGCATAAACATGAAGATAAAAGAATTGCAACGTACTCGTCACTATATCAGGAGATATCTCCTGATCATGTCGATTCTGGAGAGCATAAATATGATTTTGAAGTTTCCCATTAGTGGTACTGGAAGTGGCGTCCTACTGATTTAGGCGGCCTACTGGAGCTGAAAAAAACTAAACTCACCTGGTTGATGAAAATCGTAACCCTTCTTGGCAACCACTGGGAAATCCCTAATCTTATGGCCTGGCTTGCTTTATCCAAACATGTATCACTGCATGTCCTACACTTCCCCTGATGGTTTTTACCATATCTCCTGCAAAGCAGATTGGTGTGACCACTATTCACGTAACCCTAGGACTTAGAGCCTATCGCTTATCCTAATTGTTCTGCCTGGTGCACTATCTAAAGATGGGGCTAGAGCCAAAAACTTCTGACGGAACTAAGAATGACTCCCACCTTATGACTTTTGTTGTGAGAAGTTGAAAATACTTGTTTTGGCTCTCTTATTCTCTCGTCCCTTCTCTTGAGCTTCTACTCCTCAATCTGCTGAGCATGAATCATTAGTGTAGAAAGGTCCAACTCTTTAATCAGCATGGTAGTCCTACACACCTTGACTATATTGTTAGATACACTAGACACAAACTTACTTCTCATGGACCTAGTGTTAGGCACCATATTCGAAGCATACCTCGCTAACTGAGTGTACTTAAGCAAGTATTCCCTTACACTCATGCTACCTTGCTTTAAATTTATACACTCTTGAACCTTAGTTCCCTCAAATTTGAGGGGAAGAACTTGTCTAAGAAATCTATGGAAAAATCCTCCCACTTTATTGATCCTACATCAACAACCTTGTCCTCCTTCCACTACTTAAACAAAGTGTGCTACTCCCTACAACTGGTAAGAAGCTAAGTCTACACTCTTACTCGAAGTGATACCCAATATGTATGTCACTTTATACACCCTATCTAAAAACTCCTTCGGATCCTCCTAAGATTTAGATCCATAAAATAAAGGGGGATTCATCTAAGTGAATTCTCAGATCCTCGCTTCAGCTGTATTCAACACTCAATTGGCTGAGTAACTACCTACTGGTTGTTTTGAGCAGTTACAAAATAAGCCAAAGCAGTAAAATAGGCCCTTAACTCAGCGTAAGAAATATGTTCATTTAGGGGATTTTTTTAAATAGGTAGTAGTACGGGCTGATCCCCATTGCTTCTTCCATTATTTTTTTTGGTTGGCATTATTTGTAAACTAACAAAGGACGAGTTAGAAAGAAAAAGGAATTTAATTTACTCTGCGTGAAACTTCAACATAAAAAAGTCTATTTCCTTAATCAACATAGTTATTCTACACTCCTTGACTATATCATCTGACACACCAGACGCAAACTTACTCATTCTGGCCCTAGAGTTAGCTACCATAGTTGGAGCATGCCTCACCAAATAGGTAAACTTGAGTGCGTACTCCTTTACACTTATGTTACCCTACTTTAGATTTATAAATGCCTACAGCTTGGCCTTTCTCAACTTGAATGGGAAGAATCTATCTAAGAAGGCCATAGTAAACTCACCCCACTTTATATGTCCTGATTCAATAGATTTTTCATCCTTCCACTGCTTAAACCAAGTATGAGACACTCCTATTAATTGGTAAGTGGATAAGTCAACACTCTAACTATCATTAACACCCATAATTTCTATCACTTTCTGTAACCATTTATAAACTCTTACGGATCCTCCTCAGACTTGGACCCAGAAAATAATAGAGAATACATCCCAGTGAAATACCATTTGTAGGGGGGTGCGCGGATTTAATAGGTATAATAGATTTAGTAGGTTTTCTAGTGAATCTATTTTTATTAGTGCGTGGATATTTTTTAAATTTTGTTTCAATATCTTTTAATAATTTACTTTTTTCGTAAGATATATTCATTAATTATTTTATCCTGTAGTAATTGCAGAGTTACAAATTTCTGTATAATAATTTATTCTATCTGTACTATAATGTATATCTAATTCTAGATTTTCGATGTCATTTATTATCTTGTGTTGTTCTTCTCGTAGTGAGTTTTTTAAATTATGTAAACTATCACATGTGCTTTTGTCTAAATTTTCTAAAGTTTTTTCTATCCATATTAATTTTTCTTTTAGGTCTTCCATTATTTGTCTAATTCGGTTTCTATTAATTTCATTATTTAGATTTTCTTGATTTTCTCTAGTTTGTCTAATATATTCTAACATATTTTAATCTGAATAATATCCTTCGGGGTAAACTTCTTCGTATAACTGTTCTAGATAATTTGCAGTTTCAATTTCATAGTCTATTACTTTTTCTAATATTATTTTCTTAATATCTATAATTTCTATGTTTTTAAGTATATATAATATTAAAACTTTAAGATAATCTAAATGATCTATTTTTTAAAATTGGTTTTATTATAATATTTTGTAGTTGTTTGTTTTAGCCTTAGTAGTTTTTGCATATTTTTATTAAGAAATTCTATGTATTTTATATCTTTATTTTCCATGTATTTGTCTATATTTATTTTTATCTGTTTTTCTAGTAATTGTACGTTTCTTATCTCTTTTTCTAAAAATTTTATGTAACTTATCATCGTAAATATTTGTAAGAGTAGTTAGGTAGATATGGTATATAATTTACTCTAGTCATGTAATATTTACCAAAAGCTTCTTCTAATATGATTTTTCTTATATCTGCTACTTTTATATCTCTAAGTGCATATAAAATAAGTATTTTGAATTTATCTACCATCACATCAGATATATTATCATTCATTTTCATAAATTTGCTTTTTTCAAAATATTCCCTTCAACCATGTACATAAAATATAGTCATCTTAGCTTACTATATACTAGATTATTCTTAAATAATATGTTCTTCCGTCACTATTAACATGGTAATTTGGATACTTTTTCCCTTAAACAGCGCCTCTACTCTGGTTACTCCCCACCACGGCTTCTTGCCTCATTGGTTTCACCTTTAGGATGGCATAGTCCTTAGGGATATTTCTCCGTTTCCTCTTTGTTAATAAACTTCTTAACATATTATTCTTCGAATAATTCTACTATAAAGTAACTAATATGAATTTATTTTATCATATCATGATTGTTGGGAATTATGAAATTAGCTATTCATAATCATAAATAGGTATACCTGTTCGGGTAGCTTTGTTATTTCTGAGCTTTGTTGTTCCATAGCTTTTTCCATTGAAATATGTTTATCTAATTAACTGAGTAAAATATTTATTTTTTGTGGATTGGAGAGAGCAAAGTTCTTCAACGCATGAAGGCTTGCCTTTTGCAATGCCTTCTGCCTTTGTTATATAGAATCAGAAAAGTAATTTACACATGTTTTTTGTTTCTAAAAACTAAAACTACAAAAGTCAAAAAAGAGGGCCTAACTTTCCTAACTTAACTTTACGTAAACAATTTCAACTATTTCAACAACCTAATAAATGTACAACTATTCTAATAAAGACTTTTGTTACATAATATAAAATAATTCTGTTTTTGTACAGTGTCTTGTCTCTTTGTCGTATCTGCTCCATTATTGCTCTGTATCTGCTCCATTATTGCTCTTTTATCTGCTCCATTATTGCTCTTTATCTTATCTTTCCAGCTGGCATTCTTCTTTTATTCTAGATGTACCTCTGGAATAATATTATCTTCTCCATTGCACCTCGAACATTGGTGGTCTGGATATTTATGTCCAATTATTTTACAGTATCTTGTTAGCAGTCCTTCTGAATAAATCCCTTTTTTATTGCTCTCGCGGTAGATTGTTTTTCTGGGTTAAGTAGCGTCATTATCCATTGTCTTACGTCTTCCATATCTGCTTGTCGTAGCTCTTTTGAATTTGAATATATCATTTGATGATCTCGTGAATAGTAGCTCCATATTGGGTTTCCGTTAGCGTAGTTATTTGCTAGTTCTTGAATGATCGTAGCTAGTCCAATAAGTCTTTTATTTGCATAAAAATCTGGTATCTCGATTCTAGGTATCTCCGGTTGTTGCGAAATATCTTCTGGTATAATCATATCTCTTGTTAGTCCTATCTTCACAACTTGTATAATTGGTTTTATTTCATCATATAGTATCTCTGCTGGTGCAGTATAACACTTTATATAAAATAAATTTCCTTTTGTTATTCTTTTATAGGTAGTGAATATCTTGTATAATTCCTCCATAGCTGTTAGCTCTTCTCCGTCTTGGGTATATATGGTATTTAGTAGTCCATAGTCAAAACAGGTTTTAACTAGGCTTGGGTTAGTTTTGGGTAGTGCGATTAATTTATTGTATCCTTGTAGTTTTTGGGTTATATAATTGGTATTTGGTTCTTTGATGTCTGTAGCTCTGGGGTTATGATTTAGAAAGGTTTGTACTCTGTATATATTTTCTATGTATTTCTGGGTGGTGTAGTTGTATACTTTTTTGTCTTGGTTTAGGCTATCTCGGTATGTGTTAACTTGTGGGGGTATGAATAAATGGTCTTTTTGTGTTTTTGGGGTAAATGGTTTTTCAAATATTTTGTTCATATTTACATTCTGGTATCTTGGCCTATTAACTCCTTTGCTTGTACCTGCAGAAGTAGATTGATAAATGTTATGGGTTTTATGGAGTGTCCCAACGTCTCCTTCTAGCTCTGGATTTTTAATGTCTTCCAATCGACATAGCTCTGCACACTGCTGAGTTAGCTGTTTTGTAGCTATAGACTTCAGTTTATCTTTATTAGTCTTTAGCTTTTCTATCTCATTACCCATACTGTCCACTTTCATTGAAAGCGTAGTTAGGGTGTTAAGTATTTTTTCTAGAGTATCTTCCTCTACTATTTCAGTCTGTGTAGCTTTGTCTTGATATGTAATCTGCAATAACATTTTTGTTAGTACTGATCACTTCAATCGTAAATGTGAAATTTAATATATTTAAATCTAGTCTTTGAATCTCTTTTGTTGTAACTGAATTTTGTATTTTCTTTGTTAGCCACCAACGTACCTGTGTATTATCTGTTCGTACAATAAATTTGTTATATACAATATATGGTTCAAATGCTAATAAACATTTATATAATGAACATAATTCTTTCCTATTTATTTCCCATTTTATTTCTGTTTCGTTGAACGTACCTGAGTAGTATCTACAATGGTGTTCTATTTTTTCTGCTTCATATCGATATTTAAGTACTCCTCCGTAACTATATTCACTTGCATCTGCTTCTACTATATATATAAATTTCCTATTTTCATCTGGAAATTGCAATTTTGGTAACTCTTTACAAAGTAATTTTATTTTTTGAACTTGTTTTTTATCTTTTTCATCATAATTATATTCTATATCCTTTTTTAATTTTTTCTGTAGTGGTTTTAAGGTTTCTGCTAATTTTGGAATATATTCTCTTACTTGGTTTACTAATCCTAAAAATGATTGTAATTTCTTTTTTGTATCTAATTCTTCTTTCGAATTTATTATTTTTTGTACTATATGTTGTTGCATTTTTACCCCACTTTTATCTATTTGTATTCCTAAAAATTCTATCTAGTTTTTCATAATTTCGGCTTTCTTTTTGCTTAGACTTATTCCTGATTTTTCTATTATATCTGTGAATTGTTCTAATAATTTTAAATGTTCTTCTTTGGTTTTGGTGTATAATAATATATCATCTATGTATACTATACAATTAGATAATTGTTTAAAATAACTATCCATAAAATGTTGATATCTACCTGGTGCATTTTTATATCCAAATGGTAACACGTTCCATTCATAAAATCCTTGTGGTACCGTAAATGCGGTTAATTCTTTAGATTCCTCTTCTAGCTTTAGGTGGTAAAATCCTGATTTACAATCAAATTTGCTAAAATAATTATATCCTTGGATTTGTCTTATTTTTAATATCTTGTTTGGTATCGGATAATTATATGTTATAGTTTTTGCATTTAAATTTCTATAGTCAATAACCATCCTACTTTTTCCTCTTTTTTGTTCACTATGTTTATTTACTATAAATGCTGGACTGTTATGTTTACTATTACTTTTTTGTATATATTGTTTTTCTAATAATTCATCTATATGCATTTTAAATTCTTTTAAATCATCAAAATTATATGTTAATGGTTTTTGTGTGATTATGCTATTCTTATCTATTAATTCAATTTTTATAGTAGTTTTGTGTTTTTTCCATCCTTTTAATGGATCTTCACTATATAATTGTTCTAATTTTTTCTGAATTATTTCTATTTTATTTATTGAAAATATAGTTATTTCTGTTTTATTTATCGAAAATACTACTAGTTCTACTGTATCTTCAGTATTTTTTATATTTTCTAACTTTTGTGTAATTTTTTCACTTCCTTTTATCCAATCAGTTTTCTTTCTTATTTTATTATTAACTCTTTTTGCTCTTACTTTTTGTTTGCATGGTGTTGTAAACCACCAGTCTGTTTTGGTTATTATATGTGGGTATAATTTATCTAAAAATGGCATTCCTAAAAGTATATCTTTTGATGTTAATTCATAATTATAAATTTCTTCTATTGTTAATATCTTATCCCATACTTGTATTTTTACATTTCTAGCTTTATAAGTAATTAAGCTTCCTTCATTATTAAATCCTTTGACTATTATTGGTGTTTTTAATTTATCCCATTTACTTTCTGGTAAGCAATTATATCTACATAAATTAGCTTCTGCTCCTGTATCTATCATTGGCGTATAATATCTACTGTAATATCCTTCTACTACTATCTTCATTAATACATATATCTTCATTTCATGTTAAGGCTTTTTTTAAGAATAACTTTTCTTTGTTATACGTTAAGGTTAATTGTGTATGTTCTATATTATATGGTTTTACTTGTTCTAACCATTTTATTCCTAATATTATATCTGCTTTTTGCATTTCTTCTTTTACTTCGAATTCTATTTTTATTTTTCTTACTCCTAATATTATTTCTTTTTCTGCTATATTTTTATTATTTATTAAACTTCTTGGTAGATCTGGGCATATATCATTGTCAGTTTTCATTTCTTCATTTTTTACTAGATATTTTGCTATATGATTTTCTTCTTGTCCTGTATTCAAAAGTATTAAATATTCTTTTTCATTTATTTTTCCCGTTATGTAATATTAGTTTAAATTACTTATCGAATTTGTTTCATAACTTGTTCTTTTTTATGAGCTTGATGATTCTGGCTTTTCATTAGCTATTCTTTTTGTTGTACTTATTCTATCATTTACTATTTCTAGATTTTCTTCTGTATCTATGTCTCTATAGGTATAATCATTATAATCTATTATTTTTACTATTTGTTCGAATGGGCTTTCTATTTGTATTTTGTTAATCTTATTTTTCCCTGTTATTTTATGTTTTGTTGTTAATACATATAGATTTTTACATCTTGCTGTAAATATTTTACTTCCTGGGGTTAATTCTATTCCTGATATTTTCCAATATAATACTAATGATATATCTATATTCCTATCTGTTACTGCTACTGAATAATTTGCACTTATTATAAATTTAAATTTTTGGTATATTAGATTTCCTTTTACGGCAGTTATTATGCTTTTTTCTATAGGTTTTATAATTCTATCGTCTGCTAAATATAATTCTATTGGTGTATCTATTCCTTCTCTAAAACATGCTTTTATTAATATCTCTGTACCTCCAAGGTGTACATATTTTATTGGATCTCCTTTACTTTTTATATCATTTATTTCTTTATTAATTATTCTTTTTGTTACTAATGGTATACTAGCTTTTCCTTTTGCATATCTGCAGTCTATTACATGTTCTTTTTGACATACTACATAATATTCATCTTTTTTCCTAGTAAAAATATTTTTTATTGTTGGTATTTTAAATATTTTTTCTACACTTAAATCTAATTCTTTTCCTTTTATTTCATCAAATATATTACTGTCAAATATTATCTTTTGTTCCGTTCCTTCATCATTTAAATATTCTTCCTTTGTTATTATTTTTATATCTTCTTCAGTCATTTGATTCATCTACTTCGCTATCTATTTCATTATCTGTTTCGTTTTCTGAAATTTCATATATACTATCTTCACTTTCTAATTCATAATCTATATAATCTATCTGCATGTATTCGGTATTTTCTATTTTTATTTCTGATATTTGTTTATTTTTTGAATTTTTAGGTAATTTACAATCTCTAGCTAAATGTCCTAACTTTCCACAATTATAACAAGTACATTCTTTTATAGATTTCTTCTTTCTATATGGTCTTTTATGTTTATAATTTTTGACATAATATCTCTTTCTTGGTTTTTTATATTTATATTTTGATTTTTTATATTTCTTATATTTCTTATGTCTTTTTCTTTTCTTATAATATCTTTCTTCGCATCCGAATTGGGGTGCTATTTTATTTTTGCAACAAGCTAAATTTCTTATTAATGTTTTTTCCATTTTTAATTCTTCTCTATATTTTTCACATAAGTTTCTATACCATTGTTGTAAATATTTTATTCTTGCTCCTAACGTATCTACTATTTTTGCTTCTTCCCAACTTTTTATTATTTTCGAACTAAATGGCTCTGGTAATTTATTAAAATATAATTTTCTTATTTCTTTACTTTCTTCTATACTATATGCTCCTTTGTGATAATATTCTTTAAATGCGCAAGTATATTCATCTATATAGCACATATTACATATTGCTAATTTTAACATTAAATTTCTATTTGTATCTTTTTCTTCATTTTGTTCTTCTTCGATTGTTGTCGTACTACCAAATTCATCTTTTATAGCTGTTTCATATTTTTTTAATAATTCTATAGGTGTTAGTTTAGTTGTTGTCGATGATGTTCCTTCTATAGGTTTATTAGTTCTTAATACTTTTTTGCTGTTTTCGGTTAGATTTGCAAACCATAGTTTTACTGATCCTATTAATGTTTTTTCTATATATTCCGGTGCATCTGTTATATTTATATTATTATCTAATAATTGTTTTGTCATATATCCTATCCATAATTGTATTGTTTTTTCTGTATCTATTACACAGTCTAGATCTAAAAAGTTATAATTTTTATTCACTATTTGTTTTGGTATCCATTTATCATATTCATTATATTTCTTAAACTTATTCTTATGGTATACAGGTTTTCTTATTTCTGTTGTTTTAGGTATTATATTTTCATCTTTTTTATCAAGAGTATTTATTTTTGTGTGGGTATTTTCTAAGTTTTCCTCATTAATTTCTTTTTGTTCTTCATTGATTTCTAGATTTTTTGTATTTGTTAATATTTCTGTGTATGTTTCACTATTTTCGGACTCATAATTATCTGTTTCTTCTATATCTATATTATTTATTTCTAATTCTTCATTTTTTATTTCTAATTTTTCCTTAAATTGATTTATCTCGTTTAGTAATTTCTGTTCTCTATCTTTTTCTTCTTTTTCTTTTTGTCTTTGTTCATACAGTTCTTTTAACATTTGCAATTCTTTTTCTAATTCAGCAATTCTACTATTTTTGGTTTCTTCTATTTTTCGTATTTCTTCCGTAGTTTGTTGTTTTATTTTTTCTATTTCTTTTTTCCTATCTATCTCTTCATCTTCTTTTTCTATTCTTACCATTGCTGTTAATTTATCTTCTAATTTTAATTCTTCTTTTTCTAACATTAGATATAAATGTTCACCTATTTTCTTATATCTTCGTCCTAGATTAGAAAATACTATTTTTATTTTTGATCCTTCGTAATTTTCATATATTTTTTCATCTATTATAAATTCTTCTTTATTCATTTTATTGTGAATAGGTCATGTTGATATACATATTCTAGACTATCTATTTGTGATTCTAATTTTGATATTTCATCTTTTTGTGTATCTATTGAATTTTTACTAACTCCAGCAAATATATTATAATGTAGTCTCTCTATTCTTATTTTTAATTCTTTTCATTTTTCAGAGATAATTTGTTTTAATTCTTTATATTGTTGTATTTTATTCATTTTAAATTATATTTATAATATCTCGGTGGATATCTAAATCTAATTTTATCATAATTAGGTGGTATATGTTTCATTCTTCTAGATTTTAAATGTGTTATTAATTTTGATTCAATACTAGATATTAATGTAATTAAATAGGCTAGTTTTTGTGGATTTTCTTTTGTTTTATTTAGACTTATATATTCTGAATAATTATTAATTAAAGATTCTTTAATTTTTCTAAAAGCTTCTCTATTTTTAAATGGTCTTCGCATAATTAATTAATTATAAGTAAAATTTTTTAACTCTAAATATGATTTTAATAACTTAATAACTCTTAACATGTATATTCTAACTCTCTAACTCTAACTCTAATATATATCTCTCAAATCGTATTTGTTGTTGTGCTCACAAATAGATTGGATAGAGCAATAACCTACTAGTTATTGTGAGCTGTAATAGTCTTGGTGCCAAAATGGTGAAATCAGTCCTAAATTTGGTATAGGAAACATATTCGTTTAGAAGGTCTTGCTGAACAAGTGGTGGTACAAGTTGATCCCCGTTCCTTCTTCCATTATTTTTTTGGGAGGCATTTTCTAAGAATATATGAAGTACGAGTTAGAAAAGGGAGTTCAATATAGGTCACACTATTTTGCATGACAAGAATACTAGAAGAGGGGAAACTTTTCTAAAATATCTTGTAGCCTCTTGCCCATAAGTGTGGTGCGCTTCACATCCATGCCATAGAATCTACTCAATGCAAATTTCAAACACTTCAGGACACCTTAAAACCTAGTTCTAATACCAAGTTTTGTCATGACTCAATACTACCCCTTAGTCGTAACACGGTGCTTAACGCCACAAGTGACCCCAAGCTAACCCATGAATCTGGTATCTACTATGATCACTAAATAAGGTAATAATAAAACTTCATATATGGAAGCTAAATTGATGAGAAATTCTATTAAGATGTAACACTGGAATAATACCCAATAATTCTGAACTACTGATAAAACCTAAAAACAAATCTAACTATCTAAAAGCCTCTAAAACATAAGGAGTTGATAGAACAAACCCCCAACTAATTCCGACTAAGTGAAACAAAGAAAGTATTGAAAATAGATGCAAATAAATTGTCCTCGATGGATGAGGACTCACCACAACTATTATTAAGTGGCACTAGAAAGACTAAGGGTGATCGGGGAACTAAGCATCTGAACTTTATTTATAAGACAACGTAGTGCAAAAGAGGGTATGCAATTAGTACTTTGAATGTATTGGTATGTGAGATACGGACTAACTTAAGTACATATAGATACTGAGCATGAATGCATAAACATGTAAAACAAATGCAAGACCAAGTAAAGCATGTGCTGAAATAATCTGTAAAACTGAATAACTGATAAACTGGACATTTGGTCATGAAAATCTGAGCTAATATGAGCTGAATACTGAACTAAGACTATGGGAGCTATCATTTAACCAATATGCCCCAATATAAACTAACCAGGGTCCAACTTGTAACCCTAGTTAGAAGGGTGTCAGAAACTTGCCACGGGTAGTAACACTAGCTTATGGATCCACTAAATTGGTGTCTCAAAAGACTATAGTGTTAGTCCTCTAGTGGAGGGTGACCCCTAAGAGAGTCTCATTCCTCTATTGACGGGTGACATATCATAACCTAAGCTGGCTATGTAGTTCGGAAACTTAGGAACAGCTACTAAAAAATCTCAGTCCTCTACTAGTGGGTAAGACTTTATCCCTTGGTTTGATCGATGCTAAATCGTACTCCCAACTGAACTAACACTGGTATTGATTAAAGTTAACAAGAATCACAACTACTAATTACTCAACATGAATAAGATAATCTAAATATAATGATAAGATCATTACATAACCGACTTGATGCTTGAAATCAGAAACATGCATAAACATATAGGTATCGGGTGTTCATAACCCACAACACTAAATAATACATTAAATACAATAACATCATCATAATATTGTAAGAAAATTCATAATTTCTAGACCCAAAACATAGTATATTTCACTAAATTGATGAAATCCATGATTTTGAGTATGGGAAGATGTTAAAACTTATGAGGACAACATGCTCACATGGTTTAATTCATAAATTGATAATTAACATGGTGCCAACTAAACATGATATGGGTGAATGAGATTATAAACCATGTAAGAACATAATTCACATGGGGAAACACATTGTCATAGTTTGTATTCAAAAATATTAAGGGAAAATTTAGTTAATTCATAATTGATATTGAAATTTCATAAAAAGAGGGAAAAGAGTTTATATTTGAAAAATAAGGGTTAATACTTGACATTGATTTTTTTGCGTTCTTGAGAATGGGAGGAGACTGAATATCATAAACTGATAATGAATGGGGATAATAATGCCCCTCTTGGGTTTTAAGTCATGAATTGGGTGTTTAGGGAGTGGAAAAGGACAAAAATGCCCCTCACCCCATAATGAAGGTTGTATGATATTACACTGTACTATAGAACGATGACTATCATAGAGCCCAAACTCCGTGACAAGCTACTTATCATGGAGCCCAGCCTCCATGACAAGTTACTTATCATGGAGGCTAACCTCCTTGAGACACTGCATATCGCAGAGACTAACCTTACACTGAAATCATGAATTTTTAATGCCTCCGCGGTCCATAATCTCTCAAAACCTCTTTCAAAAATCTCAAAACTCTCCCGTATGACCCTTTTAATATTCCTAAACATATGTCAAATCATAAATCAACATTTTGAACTTGGGAAGGCTAAAAATAAAATGTTCAAAATCTTAGGGTGTTAAAATGGCCATGTGACTTGTACTTAGTGTGAAATAAATTCTTTGGGTCCTTTAAACATGTGACATATAGTTGGAAGCTTGTGTAGGATCTTGTGGGGTATTACAGAGCTCAAGGTAGTACCATCACCTTTAGGTGGTCATACCTTCCCTTCAAATTAGTCCATAATTCTAGTGGATCTTTCACTATCTAGTATTCAACCTTCATTCTTTCATCCGGATAATGATGAAGGAAAATCATATCCTTGACCTTTTCCTGACTCGATGCTCTACTATCCAAGGTAATAGTATCACAAAGACCCTTTGCAGCTAGGTGAATTTCAATGTCAAAAACTCATGACAAGTAATTTTTCCTGGAGATGTCAAGTGTCAAACACTCAAGCTTTGATAAATTTGAATGAAGAAAATTATCATAAAATACAATTAAGTTAGACCAACATACAATAACATAATATCAAAATAGTAAACTTTATTTATTCACAAAAATTAATCAATTTTTAAAATTTTAACTTAATATTCTGAGAACTTATTGATTATTTATAAATTAAATAAATAATACAAAAAGATAACTTTTAAAACAAATTAGAAGCAGTTAGATAGAGAATCTCTTGGGTTCCAGTTCATGCCAAGTAGTCTTAGTAATATAATATACCTTCAAATATTTCACAAGAAATTTAATAACATTATGTACCCGACAGTGTAAAATATAAGATATAGTCTTATTGCCTTGGTAAAGCTCCTGTAGAAGACTTGAGGAATTTGAACTTCATGCTGAAAATGTTTTTCAGTATTAGGAACAAGAATATCAATGTAAAGAATAGGACAAGAAGAACAATAAAGAATAAAATAACAAGGTAGCAATATATGATAAGTTTCTTCTTTTCAAATACGTAGAACATCTTTCTCAAAACCTCTATTTAAAGTATTACATAGAGAGATTTCAAGAGGTGTCATAAACATGACATTAACTCATAAGTAAGTGGGAAAGAATATAGGGAAATGGATGATCAATGAGCAGGTAGTAGAGGTGTAGGAGTTACTACACTTAAAGGAGAAATTGCACCAAGAAGTTATGAACATTCACATTATTATAATTATTTACAACAGTAACTTGTTAACGTACTATTGCATTGCATGAAATTAATTAATTCATGCTAAATTAACTGAACTAAAGGAAAACTTTTTCCAACAAAAATTCTAAAAGGGTAAGGGAGAAATTGAAAATTTCAAATCAGCAAAAGTGTTTGCCTACTCATTTCTTTCTTTAAACATTTAACAAACGTCAATTAAATGTAAAAAGGTAAGGTGTGAAGCTAGCCAAGCCTGACTGTGTGAGCTAATCCCAATAGTTTCTTTCACTAACACTGAAAGATGGGTGGGTATCTAGGGATAATAAATTAAGGGTGATATAAAAGTTTTAAAATAAAATTGTAGTGGCTTAAGTTTTAATTAATTATTAGGTATGACAATTATTAAATTAAGGATTAAGGGGTTTGACTCATGTGTGCTAGTTACCCTCAGTGTTTTTTTTATTTTACATATTTTCCTATCTTATAAAATCCTAATAATTAAAAAAGGCAGCACCACCCAGCAGACACACACAGAGGCGTCTCTCTTTATTTCTTATTTTCCCTTGCTTCTTCTCTATCGCAGCTCGATTTGGTGCCATTATTGTCATTTTTGTTATTATTGTTTATTGTTCTTCTCTTTTTTTTCTCGATCTTCTTGTTCTTGTTATCGTTCTTCTTCTTTTCCTATCCACTATTGTTGTTATTGTTGTTGTTGTTGTTGCTACTTCTTCTTCTTCTTACTTGAAATATTTGGATCTCATTTTATTTGTTTATCACTGGGAATTATCTCATAGATTATTTTAGTAAGTAATATAATAATTTTTATTTCAATTTCTCATATGGGTATATTTGCTGGTTTCCAGTAATTTATAATAGCTTATGCAATAGCTTTTATATTTATTTACAACAGTCGCTGGATAGTTTCCACTACTATAAAAATTATTAATTTTAGCCAAAGATATTAGATGGTCGCATTCTAGAGATATTCTGATGGTTGAGGTTCAGTGGAGACACTGTCCTATTAAGGAGGCTACTTGGGAGATCGAGTTTGACATGTATAGTAGTTACCCTTGACTCTTTGCTAATTCAAGTATATTCTTATTTTTTAGATTAATGATGCACTAGAGTCTTAGTGGTGGATATTATAATGACCTGATTTATGAAATTTAGCTTTTGATGTGATTTGATGGTTTTGTCCTTCTCTTTAGTTGCTATATTTTGATTTTGGGTGTGGGAATGATCGATATGATTCCTGATGTGATAGAAAATGTTTTGGGAGAGTTTGTGGTTTTAGAGACTTTAAAATCCATATAGTTAACTTTGGTCAACATTTATTGATCTAAGTGTCAAATGGTAATTTGGATAGTATCACTAGATTCAAAATTTCAAATTTGAGTTAATAGCAGAATTGGTTTGAGTTTGGAGCATTTATTTTGCATTTTGATTGTTTGAAAATTTGCCAAAATAAAAAGTCTTGGGGGCTGATTTATTGCAAACAATCTTTTTTTCTCAAAAATTCAACATCCCCATTAAGTTTGGAATGCCAAAAATAAATGGGTAGCATAAATGATTTATTTTTGTGAGATCCTGAATAAATGTCGAGAATATGTTTGAAGGTTTTGAAAATCAAAAACATCAATATTGGTATTGATATCTGGTGCCTGATACCTCCTTCTTTGTGAATGCAGGCCACCATCTACGAATATGGAGAATGATATTTTTCTTCATCATAATTATGAGGTGGGAGTCGTGATTGCAAAGAACAACTGAAGTCGGGTCAAGTTTCCTCCTTCTTTGTGAATGTGATGAGATTTTTGTGAATGCATTGGTTTGGGTCATGGACCTTTGTGAATGTCATGACTTGACCACAAACATGAAGGTTATTTAGTTGTCTTAGTCAATGTTAATCCTGTGAATGCAAAGGGTTGATCATGTTTGCAAGGTACTATTCACAAAATAGTATAAATTCTTAATTTGTATTATTTTTCACAATTTTGGACATTAAGCTTTGGGTTTGGACAATTTTTTAATGACCCTCTAGATCAATTCCTTGATGATGTGCATTTTTGACATTTTGAGCCATCCCATGGAGGTTATATGTCATTCTAACTTATAAAAACTGTTGGTTTGATTATCAAAAAGTTCCTTTGTGTTCTAGGTTTATCTGCTTATTTTAAAGCTTTTGTATTAAGGTATTGGTATCAGATCAAAATTCCTTATAAATGACTTCAGATGAGAATTTCGATAGTCCAATTAGCTTCAAAACATTAATTTTAGGCTATAGAGACCCTTAGTTCAGGTCCCAAGTCTACGTAACTGGTTTTGGGCTATTGGGTGGATTCTGTGGAAATGGAATTATAGGTGTAAGCCCTACATCTAGTTGAAATAATCTCTGATAAAAGTTTTGATGGTTCCATTGAATCTGAAATACCAAATTTGGCATGGTAGCATAGTTTATTTACGCAAATGGAGTTTCGAACAAATCTTGAGCACCCGATCGGAGTCCTTTCCTACTTAGCAAAATCTAGTGCATGCCACCATCTCGTATAACTACTTAATCGGACCTTTGAAAGCTTAATAGTGGTTGCTTAAGCTACTAGTGGATCGCTTTAGTGATCGACCTTGGAGCCGTCCAGCCACGTAAATGATGACTTACCTCTTAAGTGGAGGTCATTTAAGTGGTACTTGACTGCATAAGTGAAGGCCTGATATTTTTGGGGGGATAGCTTAAGTGATCATTTTACCGCTTAAGCGATCATCGGGTCACTTAAGCGGCATCTACAGGGATTAAATCCCTTCTTCTCCCAAATTTTCCATCTATTTTCTCATTATTTTCCACCTTTTTGAGATCTTAAAGAGGGAAAAAAGTGGGGAATAATCCATTGAAGCTAAGGTAAGTTAGTCTAAAACCTTGGTCATTTCTTATTATTTTTTTCCATCAATTTATATCCCATTTCATAGTAAATTCTTAGAAATTAGTTCTTTAAATCCTCATACCTTAGGGGCTAACTTGGGCCCTACTTTATTCCCCATTTGTGCTCAACTTTTGAGGATACATTACTTGTCTTTCAAGGGACCTCATAATGGATTCAATTCTGGATTCCATTTGCGGGTCCTGGGGGTCTGTTCTTGACTCAAATTTTGACCCAAACCTTCATATAGCAATATGGGTCTTATTATTCCTAATGACATATAGATGACTATTTAAATAGCTTAGCAGTATTTTGGGGTCGTGGAACAAAAGGAAACGATTTGTAGATAACTCAAGACTAGTGATTCTACATCGAGGTAGGATTCGATATTGGGTTCTTCACAAGATAAAGCATGATATTTATTGCATTTTAGGTAAGGATGTTAGGATATATTACGGGTAAAATACCATGACTTAGCCTAATTTAGAAGTTTGGGGGTAGAAGGGTGAATCGACTCTTAAGATGAAATACTTGTTATAACTATAGGATCCTGTTACCTAGGTCTTTAGCATATTGATCATAGCTGAGACTAAGGACTACTTTAGTATAAGGTTTATTACTTGACTTGGTGGATTATCATAGTTTTTCATACTATAGTATTGATATTATGCTAGTTATATACTATTCGGCTCGAGGTTGTGCTTACGATACCAGTTGGACTCTAAGTCAGTATTTGATCTTTATAAAGGATGTGGTTTTAGTCTATGGACTCTTAGATGTTTCTGATTATATTATTTGGATATTGGTGATTGCATTCATAGATTATGGTACATTCACGCCCACTTAGTGGTATGGTTTCAACTAAAATCTAGGTTTTAATACTATTTTCTTAAAAAGGGATTATTCTTAATTTTCACTCTTAAAATAGATTATTTCATAACAAGAATCATACCACCTTATTGAATGACTTATGAGGCTTTGAAACTAAAAATGATGTTTTAGAAATTTGGTCGAGATAGATCTCGGACCATGGTTTTACCACTACTATTTACTTTGATCTTGAGAGATTTAGACCTTTTCAACTATATTATGATAATTTAGTCTCGAAGTTGACCTCAGGAAACAAATTTATAGATATACTTTCTTTTAGCCATAGTTTAAGTCTATGTAGTTATTATATATACATATCTTTAGTACTGGATGGATAAGACTGATGATAATAATTAGATATCCTAGATCGGGACCAGGTCAGTAAATATAGGTACTCCTAAACCCTCTAGAAGACCCTTCATCTATGAGTCGTCATGTCAAAGAAGAGAGGTCTTCTTAGGTTATTTCTTTGTGAGTCATTAAGCTGGAGAAGATGTAAGCACTGGCACGTTATGGCACTTGGATCAGTCATAGTATTATGGATTTACTTGTATTCATTCATACATGTGCATTGCCTATTACCGATATATTATTTGGTTCCTATATCTATCGGTCTGGTGAAGGGTTGCATAGGTACATGTTATGAGTGTTGTTTGTTGAATGTTGATTTACCTTACAATTTATGGTGCCCAATTAGGTATTGTTTATTCGGACTACCCGATTACTTTATTATTGTTATTATGGTTAGTATGCGGCAAACTATTTATAAACTGATGTTGAGGTTGGAGGTATGATTTTGTTATCTTTATTTTATGGTTATTATTATTATGGATATTTATCTTACTATTAGATATTATGATTAGGGACCCTGATTATGCCAACACTATTTTTCTACTTGATAAGGATGTCTTGAGATACTAGGTTGACTACCTTACGTTGTTACCTTTGAGTTATCCTTGTATACTACTATACATATATTTAGCTATGATATTATTGTATATCTCTCTCTTCTTTGGTTTATTCATATTTTATAAGAAATCCTTGGCCTTGAATACTACTATATATCGCTTCTTCACTCTTTACTTTTATATTGGCCAGTGATAGTGTTATAGTCCCTTAGTTTCTGAATACTACCAGAATAGGATAGTTTATCCTTATTACCTCTAGTTTTGTTATGTTAGCTTTCTGAATAGTTGCCTGTAGTTTATATTCCTTCTTTGCATGTTATTTATATTTGCATTATCTTTGGATCTCAGTTGGTAATTGCCTACTAAGTACCACATATTTGGTACATATACTACATTTTTGTAGCCTACAGATACGTTGGTGTGTGCATTATATGGAGCAGCTATGGATTGGATATTTGTAGTGAGCTCCTGATGTTTAAAGATTCTACTCCCCCTCTTATGTGTTAGATCGATCTCTATATTCTATTTAGAGATAGGTTGCACTTGTATATTTATTTGGTATTCAACTTTCTACTCTTATTGTATTAGAAGCTCTTGTACTGATTCTAACAGATTTTAGAGTTGCCTTATATATATTAGTCTTTTATCTTATTTATTCTGTTATTTTCTTCCATTTCTCCTAATAGTGTGTTACCAGCTATTCTAAATTATGGGTTTACTTACCTACTGGTAGGTCATAGTAGGTGTCATTATGACCTAAGAAATTGGGTCATGACAAATTGGTATTAGGGCCTATGTTTATCAATGTGTTGGTACAAAAGCTAAGTGCCTAGTAGACCATGCAAATCGGTATGGAGATGACTATATTCTATCTTCGGGATACTACAATGGATTCTTAGGAAATTCTATTCTTGACTCCTTATTGTACGTTCGTATTTCTATAAGCCTTAAGTATATTATATGACTCTATTCCATTCCAAATAGATGATACAAGGTTTTAAATAGATATAAATGGGATTTCAACACATGTTTCTAATGCTCCAACGCAACATTAAACTGGGGAGTTAGAGGTTAATATAAAAGATCTTCAGTGTCATTCGGAGGATTTGGGGCTATCCAAGGTATCGGTAGGGTTTGTGACCACTTTACCCTTTCAAGATTCAGCATTAAGGATTCCAAGACTTTTTACAAATACCTCAAAGCCAGAGATAATATTTGATTTATCGAGCAGTTCTCATACCAGAGTTGGGTTTATTGGTGTTTAACAAGGTTCCTTATCAATTGCATAGTATGAGATTAGATTTCATGAGTGGGCCAAACATACTCCTATGTTAAATCTATCAGAGCATGACATAGTGTGTGGCTTTATTGGAGAATTAGTTGTGCCACTCCATTTGACATCAGATTATTTGATAGTAGTTGGGTTTTGTTTCTTTTGGGTTGTTGATCATGTGAGGGCCACAGAAAGTACATGTATGGAGACTTATGGAGATGGTAATAAAGACCATGTCATCAGTACAGAGTTATTGGTGTTCCATCTAAGAGTAGAGATCCTCCCGATAAGGATTATCTTCAAAAGCTGACCAGTTTCTCACACGTAGAGTCTTAGGACATAGGTATCTCTGAGATAAGTCTAGTGGTCAAAATGGAAAGAATTCTCGTTAGACCTTGTAGAGTAATTGACATGGATCTTTAGGCTATGGCAGTTGTTCTATTTCGATAGGGCAATACCTCTGAGTATTCTAAAAGCTTGTTGTGGTTGTGGTAAAATTGGTCATTAGTCTAGTGAGTTCCCTAAATATGAGTTAGTTGTTCAAATAGAGTTAGCATATTTTCTGTCAGCCTATATTTCTGAGGTATGCTATGATTACGGGAGAAATTATCATCTCAATAGAGAGTATCCCCGACATTAGCTGGTAAATTAAGTTGGGATTAACTCATGTTTCTCGCCAGGTTAGAGCTTTAGGAGTTTTCTATGACTATAGAGAGACCGGTTACTGGTCCAAAGAGTATCCTCGATGCAATATTTTTTGTCATTTAGATCATCCAAATCAGTCTAATGGTATTGTGACACCTTCAATTAGAGGTTGTGCACCTGGTGCCTTAGTTGATGATTCGTATGCTCAGTCCGAGTATGGAACTACTTAGATTTGTACTCTCTCGGGCATATTTAACTTATGACTTTAAATTCCTTCTCTTTTTATTTCCTAACTTTACCTTCTGCTTGATTTGAATTGGAATTTTCATGCTTATCAATCTTTATGTGCCTTGGTAGGTTATATTGATTGTTGTGTGCCTTGGTGTGTTCATGATTATGTAACTACCACCGTACATGATTTTTTAGTATTAGATAACATAAATTAGTATTGATATTACCCAAAGGTGGAGCATTTGGGTTTGAGTCCTATTAACCGTGACATATTGGCCTTTTTATTGCTATAGTGGTACTTGTCATTGAGTTTCATTTTTGGTACCATCCACTCCTTATACTGGTATTTCTATTGATATTATTATTATTTTCACTGTTTGATATTGATCAATCCTTTCTTAATTGGTGGCTAGACTAGTATTACCTAGTTAGAATTCTCTTTCTCGCAGTTCGTGTTCATTGGCCTAGGCGGCTATCTTGGTTGGAAGGTTTTCTCTGCTTAGTGATGTGATTTAGGTTGGTTGTTTTCCTTATCTAGTTATAAGGTAGAAGTGATTGTAGGTTGGCCTTTTATGGCTTCATTATGATGCTAGAGTTGTCAATTTGGCTTTATTACCCGTTTTTTATTTTGAGGTTTTAGGGCTTGCCTTCTAATTTGCTAAGATTTTAGCATCGTCTATACTTTTCTTTATTGACCATTTTGAGGTTGAATAGTTTGGGATTTGTTTATCTAATTTGGTTAGTTTTACTCCTGGTGAAGGTTTGATCTTGGTATTGGTGTGGAGTTGGATACTGCATTCTTGCAGTGATGCGGTTCTTGTTCTAGTGGAGTTAAGGGAGGTGAATATAGGTGATCTTTCCTATGACCACTTCTTAAGTTGGAAAATTAGGAATTTGTTATGATACAATTCGTGGTTTAATTGAGTTAAAGTTGGAAAAATAGTGGAATTTGGGAAATCCTCATTTTGACATTTGTTCGGCCTAGTTAGACTTCGAGGGGTGCTTTTCCTTAGTGAGATGTGCCCATGGGTATTCGTTGTTGAGATGGAGCATTTTGACCAGCTTTCAGTTAAGGTTGCATTTATATAAATTGTTAGAGTTTTTGTTACCATTAGTATGATTTGCAGCCCAGGTGAGTTTTTGGGTATTCATTGATGATTCATGCATTCCAGCAGATATGGAGTTGACTGCTTATGCTTCTAGCCTGTGGTTTATGCTCTACTATGATTTTGGTTCTCAGCTACCTTTTAAGTTTTGCTCTGGCAGGAACCGTAAGGATATACTTAATTCATGAGAGTATGGTTGATTTAGGTATTTGACCTTAATTTAGACTTGTCAGCTTTGGTTTTGGATTTGATGCCATGGATTACCTCTTGAGGGTTATGATAGATTTAGAGTATGGATTCATTCCCATCTTCAGGATTTTTGATGGTTGAGATCGAGTTGTTCGGACTTGGTGTTGAGATTCTAGCTAGGGGTTATAGAGTTTAGATGCAACCTTTGTTTTCAAATTTGTTTCAGTTGGGATTTTATCTGTAGGTTGGCTACGCCTAATCTTTTAGCAACATGTTTGGTCTTTTTGGTGTGGAGGGATTCTGGCCAATAAAAGTTCAAACGATAGCCCTTTGACACTTAAGGATGGTTTTCTCCACTCTTGACCTTGATTTTCAACTTTTGTCAAAATTTTGGATTATCTACTCAGCAGAATTAGTGTACTCAAGTTGGGCTTATCATAGTTTTATCCTTAGTTGGTAGAACATCCTGGAGTGAATCATTCAGTGGTAAATGTTTGTGCTTCAAACTCTCGACTGCTAGTTTTGAGGGTCATCTGAACTAGTTATAACATTGGCAGTAGGTTACAGACATTGGTCATCCCCATTTGTGTATCCAGGTAGTAACTTATGGGATTACCCTTATGCTTGTCATTATGGAATTTGGTGGATGGCCTTTAGTTCTTTGAGTTTAGTGTGATGGGGTTGCGTAGACAGGACTCGGGTAACCTTATGCTTAGTTTGGAGTGGATGACAGGTTTGTAGGGACAAAAGAAGGTTAGATTTTGATATTAGAGTTGGTCGCATGATTCATGCCTTGGATTACCTTTAGTTTGGATGAGATATCACTTAGTTGTGCTAGTATTGGTACTGTATCAGTGAGGTATGGCTTAGATTTATGTGCATTAGCCATCCTAGTTCGAGGCCAGTTGGTTCTTAAGGTCTAATTTTGGTTATTCGATAAATGAAGCAAGAAAGTGGTTGGAAGAGGGATACCTATGGTAAAATTCTTTGGAAGCATTGTTTCTTCTTAGAGGTTATCAGGGGAGTCTTTCTTGAAGCATGCGATTCTAGTACCTCATCCCTTCGAGCTTTCATGATCTTTCTATCCAGTGACTTTCACGGACGAAAGTCCTTTTAGTAGTGGATATTGTAATGACCCTCTAGGTCATTTTGTTGTTACACACATTTCCATCATCTCGATTCTTCCCAAGTGGCTATAGGTTATTTCTTTCTTCCTAGAACTGTCAATTTGATTATTGGAAAGTTACTTTGGGTTTTAGGCTTATTTCCCTATTTTTGAGCTTTTGCTATTAAAAAATTAATCTCAGACCAAAACTCCTAGTAAATGACCTCGAATGAGAATTCTACAGCGCCATCAACTTTGGAACATTGATTTTAGGCTAAAGGGACCCTTGGTTCAAGTTCTGAGGCTTCTAGACTAATTTTGGTCTAATGGGTGGATTCTGTGGAAATGTAAATATATGTATAGGCCAAACACTTAGAGGAAACGATCTCAGAAAAATGCTTTTATTTTTCTATTAAGTCTAGAATATGAATTTGGTATGGTAGCATAGTTCGTTTGAGTGAATGGGGTTTCTATCGAATCTCAAGCACCCGGTCAGAGTCCATTTGGACTTAGCAAACTCTAGTGCGTGGCACCATCTGGTGCAGTGCTTAAGCGGAACTTTGGTCGCTTAAGTTGTAACACCCCAAAAAATCTATGCAAACATTAGAACCATGCTTTAAGTCAATACAAAATCAAACCTCATGTTTTGGTAGTTTTATCAGTAATTTAGACACATACTAAAGTCGCAAATAGCTCCTAGCTTATAGACAATTTAAAACATTTCTTTGTGATTAAATTCTTGTGAAGAATATAACTATATTCATCTTCAAACGAGCATAACTTTTGGGTTACTTATAGTCTTTGAGCTTAAGACCCATCAATAGATAAACAATTGAATTAGCTTTCCAACGATTCTAATTTTTCCTTACTTGGATATCAGGGTAAAAATTTATGGTTAAATTACTGAAGCACTGTCAAAGCAACCAGTGACTATGACTCCTGATGACGACTCGTAGTCAGACCCTACAAGTCGTTAGGAGGAGGAGTCATTATAGAAGTCGGGGCTGAAATTTGGGTTCCTGACCACGACTCGTGGCCAGACCCTATGAGTCATGGACTAACTCGTTGGGACTGCTTCCAGGCGTCTTCCAGACGGTTTCTAAGGGGTTTTTTGGTTTTTCTCACTCTTTTAACCCCAAAATTATGTTGTTTAAGCTATTTTAAGGCTTAATAGAGAGCCAAAACAACCCCAGATCCCTCATTCTCAACACAACTCAAGAAATTGTCCAAGAACATGTGATTTTCTCTTCTCCAAAGCAAGAAATTGGGGGCTTCCATCTCCAAGTTCAAATCCTCAAAAATTTTCAATTCAACAATCAAAAGTAATCATGTATGTGGGTATTCAATGAGGATCTCCTTTCATCCTCATTCCTGAAGTATGATTTTTATTCATGAAATTTATGATCCTCATAAACTAGGGTTTTATCCAACTGTTACTCTAAGCTTAAATTCAATCCTGTATGATATAATTTTCACTTATAAACATGTTTTAGTGATTATTTATGATTCCTTAGGCCCAAATTATATCATTAATGTTATTCCCAAATCCAAACATGTTTTAATGATATTATTTAAGAGTTCAAGCATATGATCAAGCTCTATGAGTCTTCCCTAATTTCTTCTAATTATTTTGTAATTAAACCATGAATACATATTTTCCCATAAGAATAGCATCTTCCCATGTTCAAGAATTATTAATTTCCATATTATGATCAGTTATTGACTTTTTGGGCTTTATTCATGAAATTTTCTGCTTTGATCAGCTTTTAATACTGTAACGCCCCAAGATTACACCCTGGGCATCACACGGTGCTTACAGTACCGAGGAACTACAAGCTAATCCGTGAGCTGGTACCTGATGTGAGCACTAAGTAAAACTTATAATGACATAACATACGTGGAATTTAACTGAGGAATGCCATAAGGTTTTAAGTCATAAATCTGATAATGTCTGTAAGGCATAACTGATAATACTGATAAAACAACTGATAATGAACACTGAAATCTGAGAAACGGACTAACCATCTAAAATAATCTGAAAAGCCTCTACTGACTGACTGAGGAGCTGATGGGACAAACCCCCAACTAACTCCGACTAAATGGAAATAACTGAAACTAATAAAGTAATCTGAACTAAATAATTCATGTCCTTAAAATATGAGGACTCACCACTGCCATGGTTGATAGTCTAGAAAATATATGTGCGATCTGGGAAGTGAGTGTCTGAACCTATGATATGATACATCATAGCGCAAAAAAGGAGTATGTGATCAGTACTTTGAATGTACTGGTATGCTACATGAGGTAGGCTGATATGCATGGTTTTATGAACATGAATATTAAGTGTCTAAATATATATATATATATATATATATATATAACATGAAGTACTAAGTAAAGTGTATGAAATTTGTAGATACCGAGGATACATAAAATCTATAAATACAGAGGATGCATAAAATCTGTAAGTACTAACGATGCATGATCAAGCATGCAACATATTCTGAATAAAATCTATAAATATTGAATTACTAAAATCTGATAATTGAATCACTGATATTTGTATGCTATGGTCAAGCATCTGAAACTGAATTACTGAACTGATTACTGGAGTGAGACTGTGGGAGGTATCATCTAATTGACATACCCCATTTTGAGATGATTGTGGTCCAGCCTGTAATACCAGTTCAAAGGGTGTTAGTACCCTACCACAGACACTAACGTTGGTTGTGTGGATCCACTCTACTGATGTACAGTCTTGAGGGACTAAGGGTGTCAAGACTAAACTGACCATAAGGTAGTCAAGCCTAATCTGACGGGAGACTTCTCACATCCTACACTGGCTACATAGTTCTAGAGTACTGGGACTACTACTGATGACTCTGCCTATCTGACATGGAAGTTTCCATCCCTACACTCGCTCAGTGCTAAATCCTACTCCCAACTGAATTGACTCAGAATGTTGAACTATTCTAAGTTTAACTGATTCTGATGACTGACTGAATTGATAATGTTCATAACATGTTTTGAAACTATTCTGAAGATACTGAGACTAGGTAAACATCTAATTTTTTGGGTATTCATAACCCCCAGGACTCAATAGCAATAATAGTAAAATAGTACTTAAGCTAGGAGGATATAACATGAAAGCTTTTATCAAATATGCATTCTTGTTGGCATTTCATCAGACACTTGGTATTCATAGTTTAAACTAATCATGGGAATAGTATGAAACTTAGAGTAATAGCATGATTTCTACATCAGTAACCCTTAATCATGATTTAAATCAGTGAATAACAATATTAGGACATGTGGGGTCTGATAAACAACAACAATTTCATGTAAACATGGTATAGAATTTCAATTCCTTGGAGTTCATGGTTAAAATCACTATTTTAAATCATAATAACTTGTAAATATCATGACTTTAGATTTTAAAGAAGATACTTGGACTCCATAGATGGAAGGAACCCATGGATGAAAACTTAACACACCTGGGTTGATAAATTCGTGAGAATTGATATTTAATTCTTCAGTTTTGACCTTGAATTTTGAAGGCTAGGATTTTATATTTGAGAAAAAATGCTTCTGATTTGAGAGGAATTGAATAAAACAATAACTAAGTAGGCTTTTAGGGCATTAATTTTGTATTTTGGACAGATTAGGGTCAAATAAAAAGACCCAACTACTTCTGAAATAATTAAACATTTTCATCACGGGAATCTCATTTTTGGGTTTCACCGCGACGAGGTGCCATTACAGTGAGCCACTGGAATTTGGCTGAAACTGTACTCCACAGACAAGTGTGAAATTGTACTTTAACGCGATGTGGTGGATCACATTGCATCACTGCAAATTGACGAGTGCGAACTAGCACTCTGGTATAACGTGATACTATAATGTTACGTCACTGGAAAAAGACAATTCTGAACTGGCATTTTGGAGCGATACGATGTTGTTTGTATTAAGCTACTACTTTCATTAAAAGTGCCATAACTTCTCATTCGAGTATCAAATTTGGGCTAAAATAGTATCGTTGGAAGGCGAATTTAATTTTCTACAAATTGGTGAGTTGTGCACTGGAAAATTTAGAGTAGAGAAAAAGATATACTCGTTTGAAGTTGACTAAGGAAACATTCTTATCAAAATTTTAATTGGTAAGGGTTATTTTGATTTGTCTAATAGCTGAGAGTTATTTGAGACCCTAATATACATCAAACTAAATCATAAAACTATCAAAGAACAATAATGTAATATGCGTGATCTTTAAAACATGACTCTAGCATTGGTTTGGATTTTTGAGGTATTACAATATCTCCCCTTTGAGAACATTCATCCTCGAATAAGACTGGTTAAACTGAAAACACTGAGGAACTGAGATTATATGCTGAATATACGTGATGAAAACGTGAGTACATGAATGATTATGAAACATGATTCATAACTGAACTGGTTATGTGAATGCGTGACTGACATAAGAATGATATGCAGCTAAAACTGCGCAAGAAAAAAAGAAATTCTATGAAGGTTACCTTAAGCTGAGTCCGAGTTTCCAAAGAAAAGATGAGGGTACTTGGTCTACATATCTGTTTCTGCTTTCCAAGTGGCTCCCTGAACGAACTGATTCTACCAAAGAACTTTGACGAGGGGAACTTCTTTATTCCTTGGTCTACGAATTTGTCGATAAAGAATTTCGACTAGAATTTCCTCATAGGAAAGACTATTCTTAACATCTATGCTTTCTAAGGGAATAGATACAGCTGGGTCACCAATACACTTCTTCAACAAGGAGATATGGATACTGGGTGCACTGATGCTAATTCTACAGGTAACTTAAGCTCATAACCACCTTTACGAAGTGGCTCAAAATTCTAAAAAGGCCAACATTTAGGGACTAAGCTTCCCCTTCTTACCAAACCTCTTCACTCCCTTCATGGGAGAGACCTTCAGATTAATAAAATCACCAATCTCGAACTCAAGATCTTTCTTTCTCACATCTACATATGATTCCTGTCGACTCTGTCCTTTCTTAAGCTTCTCCCTAGTCATCTAAACTTTTTCTAAAGCATTAAACACCAAGTCAAGCCCTAGTAGCGCGGTTTCTCCTATTTCAAACCAACCAATAGGAGATTTATATCTCCATCCATATAGAGCCACATATGGATCCATCTTAATACTGGAATGACAGTTGTTAATGTATGTGAAGTCAATCAAAGTAATGTGATCATCCGAACTTCCCTTTAAGTCAACTACACACGCTCTCAACAGATCCGCAAGGGTTTAAATTATCCTTTTTGCTTGACCATTTATCTGAGGGTAGAAGGCTGTACTGAGGTGAACTTGGGTACCAAGACCCTTCTAAAAATCTTTCCAAAAGTAAGAGGTAAACTGAGTACCTCTATCTGAGATGATAGATAATGGAATATCACACAACCAAACCAACTTTCTGAGATAGATATTAGCATAGTCCTCAGCGGAGTAAGAAATATAGACTAGCAAGAAATAAGCTGATTTGTCATTGTGTCCCCAATGACCCAAACAAATCATGTTGCTAATGAGTAAGAGGTAAACCTGTCAAAAAATCCATGTTCACTTCCTCCCACTTCCAAGTGGGAATACTGAACTCCTGCATAAACCCACTAGGCTTCTGATGTTCAATCTTAACCTGCTGATATGTGGAACACTTATCTATAAAATCTACGATATCTCTCTTTATCCCACTCCACTAATAGATTTTTTGTAGATCATGGTATATCTTTGTGGCTCCTGGATGAATCGAGTAACGTCCACTTCGTTGTCTCAACTTATAAACACACGACACACACAGTCTACCCTAGTAATGTAATACACTTTCCCCCCTTGGGAGAAAACCTCTACTTTCTGATCTTTGAAACCTCTACTTTCTGATCTTTGACTTACTCCTTCAGCTTCACTAGACTAGGATACCTATCTTGCTTTTCTTTCACTTTGGTAACCAAAGAAGATTCCAAACTCTTCTGGACCCATACACTACCCTCAGTTGAATAAAAAAATGAACACCAAATCTGGCAATCTGATGAACTTCCTACACTAACTTCTTTTTATCACCCTCAAAAAGAGCAACACTACCCATAGATAATTTACTTAGGCATCGGCCACTATATTGGCCTTGCTAGGGTGATACAAAACACTCATGTCACAATCTTTAAGAAATTCTAACCATCTCTTCTGAAGCAGATTCAAATTTTTTTGTGAAAACACATATTGCAAACTTTTGTGATCTGTTAATAGATCAACATGCACTCAAAATAGATAGTGTCTCCAAATCTTTAAGGCAAACACTACAACTGCTAACTAAAGATCATGGGTAGGGTAGTTCTTTTTATGGGGCTTAAGATGTCTAGAGGCATAGGCCACAACCTTACCCCTCTGCAATAAAACATATCCCAACCTAACTCTAAAAGCACCATAGTACACAACAAACCCATCTGAACCATCTGGCAATGTCAAAACTCCTATCTAAACCATCTGGCAATGTCAAAACTAAGGCTGTAGTGAGTCGAGTCTTCACCTACTAAAAACTCTTCTCACAAGATTTTGACCTGTGAAACTTAACTTTTTTTTGAGTTAATCTGGACATGGGAGACACAATAGATTAAAATCCCTCAACAAACCATTGGTAATAGCCATCCAAACCCAAAAAAACTCTTGATATCTGATGGAGAGATGGGTCTGGGCCAGTTTCTCACTACCTCAAACTTTTGAGAATCCACTCTAATGCCATCACCAAAAACAATATAGACAAGAAAAGTTACTGATATTAGCCAGAATTCACACTTACTAAATTGAGCAAACAACTGATGGACTCTAAGAGTCTACAATACTATTCTAAGGTGGTTTGCATGATCATTGTTTTATGGGAGTCGACAAGGATGTCATCAATAAAGACTATAGAACATGTCCAAGTACTGCTTGAACACTTGGTTCATCAAGTCCAAAAAGTCTTTTAGGGTATTCATAAGATTGAAGGACATGACTAGAAACTCAAAGTGACGATATCGAGTTCTTAAAGCTATTTTTGAAATATGACATTCCCTAACTATGAGCTGATAATAGCTGGATCTGAGGTCTATCTTAGAAAAATAACTGGTACCCTAAAGTTGGTCGAATAAGTGATCAATTCTGGGAAGTAGATACTTGTTTTTATAATGACTTTATTAAAATAATGGTAGTCGATACACATTCTATGAGAATTTTCTTTCTTATGCATAGATAGGACTGGTGTACCTCACGGGGAAATGTTGGGCCTAATGAATCCTTTATCTAAGAGATCTTTCAGTTTTTCTTTTAATTCGTTGAGTTCAGCTGGAGCTATTTTGTATGACATAATAGAGATAGGCTGAATATCTGGAAGAAGGTCTATTCTGAAGTCAATTTGCCTCTCGAAAGAAACTCCGAGAAGCTCTTCAGGGAATATATCTAGAAATTCCCTTACTACGGAAACTGACTCAAGATTAGGAGTCTCGAAATTAAAGTCTTTGACATGGAAAAGATGATAAATATACCCCTGGCATATCATCTTTCTCTCTCTAAGGTACGAAATAAGCTGACCCCTAAAAGTTGTAGTACTACCCCTCCATTCAAGGACTGGTTTATTTGGAAACAAAAAATAAACTATTTTGTTTCTATTATCAACTGAAGTATAGCAAGAGTGGAGCTGATCCATGCTGAGAATGACATCAAAATTCATCATCTCTAACCTCATAA
>NW_025886441.1:57042-72118 GCF_002878395.1 Capsicum annuum
TTATGAGGTTAGAGATGATGAATTTTGATGTCATTCTCAGCATGGATTAGCTCCACTCTTGCTATACTTCAGTTGATTATAGAAACAAAATAGTTTATTTTTTGTTTCCAAATAAACCAGTCCTTGAATGGAGGGGTGGTACTACAACTCTTAGGGGTCAGCTTGTTTCGTACCTTAGAGAGAGAAAGATGATATCCCAGGGGTATATTTATCATCTTTTCCATGTCAAAGACTTTAATTTCGAGACTCCTAATCTTGAGTCAGTTTTCGTAGTAAGGGAATTTCTAGATATGTTCCCTGAAGAGCTTCCTGGAGTTTCTCTCGAGAGGCAAATTGACTTCAGAATAGACCTTCTTCTAGATACTCAGCCTATCTTTATTCTGTCATACAAAATAGCTCCAGCTGAACTCAAAGAATTAAAAGAACAACTGAAAGATCTCTTAGATAAAGGATTCATCAGGCCCAACATTTCCCCGTGAGGCACACCAGTCCTATCTATGCATAAGAAAGAAAATTCTCAAAGAATGTGTATAGACTACCATTATTTTAATAAAGTCATTATAAAAACAAGTATCTACTTCCCAGAATTGATCACTTATCCGACCAACTTTAGGGTACCAGTTATTTTTCTAATATAGACCTCAGATCTAGCTATTATCAGCTCATAGTTAGGGAATCTGATATTTCAAAAAATAGCTTTAAGAACTCGATATCGTCACTTTGAGTTTCTAGTCATGTCCTTCAGTCTTATGAATACCTTAAAAGCCTTTTTGGACTTGATGAACCGAGTGTTCAAGCAGTACTTGGACATGTTCTGTATAGTCTTTATTGATGACATCCTTGTCGACTCTCGTAAAACAATGATCATGCAAACTACCTTAGAATAGTATTGTAGAATCTTAGAGACCATCAGTTGTTTGCTAAATTCAGTAAGTGTGAATTCTGGCTAATATCAGTAACTTTCCTTGTCTATATTGTTTTTGGTGATGGCATTAGAGTGGATTCTCAAAAGTTTGAGGTAGTGAGAAACTAGCCCAGACCCATCTCTCTATCAGATATCAAGAGTTTTTTTTGGTTTGGATGGCTATTACCAATGGTTTGTTGAGGGATTTTAATCTATTGCATCTCCCATGTCCAGATTAACTCAAAAAAAAGTTAAGTTTCACAGGTCAGATTCTTGTGAGAAGAGTTTTTAGTAGGTGAAGACTCGACTCACTACAGCCTTAGTTTTGACATTGCCAGATGGTTTAGATAGGAGTTTTGACATTGCTAGATGGTTCAGATGGGTTTGTTGTGTACTATGGTGCTTTTAGAGTTAGGTTGGGATATGTTTTATTGCAGAGGTGTAAGGTTCTGGCCTATGCCTCTAGACCGCTTAATCCCCATAAAAAGAACTACCCTACCCATGATCTTGAGTTAGCAGCTGTAGTGTTTGCCTTAAAGATTTGGAGACACTATCTATTTTGAGTGCATGTTGATCTATTCACAGATCACAAAAGTTTGCAATATGTGTTTTCACAAAAAGATTTGAATCTGCTTCAGAAAAGATGGTTAGAATTTCTTGGACATTATGACATGAGTGTTTTGTATCACCCTAGCAAGGTCAATATAGTGGCCGATGCCCTAAGTAAATTATCTATGGGTAGTGTTGCTCATTTCGAGGGTGATAAGAAGAAGTTAGTATAGGAAGTTCATCAGATTGCCAGATTTGGTGTTCATTTTTTTATTCAACTGAGGGTAGTGTGTGGGTCCAGAAGAGTTTGGAATCTTCTTTGGTTGCCGAAGTGAAAGAAAAGCAAGATAGGTATCCTAGTCTAGTGAAGCTGAAAGAGTAAGTCAGAGATAAGAAAGTAGAGGTTTTCTCCCAAAGGGGGAAAGTGTATTACATTGCTAGGGTAGACTGTGTGTGTCGTGTGTTTATAAGTTAAGACAACGAAGTGCACGTTACTCGATTCATCCAGGGGCCGCAAAGATATACCGTGATCTACGAGAAATCTATTAGTGGAGTGGGATGAAGAGAGATATCGTAGATTTTGTAGCTAAGTGTTCCACATATCAGCAGGTTAAGATTGAACATCAGAAGCCTAGTGGGTCTATGCAGGAGTTTAGTATTCCCACTTGGAAGTGGGAGGAAGTGAACATGGATTTTTTGACAGGTTTACCTCTTACTCATTAGCAACATGATTTGATTTGGGTCATTGTGGACAAGATGACAAATCAGTTTATTTCTTGCCAGTCTATACTTCTTACTCCGCTGAGGACTATGCTAAGATCTATCTCAGAGAGTTGGTTAGGTTGCATGATATTCCATTATCTATCATCTCAGATAGAGGTACTCAGTTTACCTCTCACTTTTGGAAAGATTTTTAGAAGGGTCTTGGTACCCAAGTTCACCTCAGTATAGCCTTCTACCCTCAGATAAATGGTCAAGCAGAAAGGAAAATTTAAACCCTTGCGGATCTGTTGAGAGCGTGTGTAGTTGACTTAAAGGGCAGTTCGGATGATCACATTACTTTGATTGACTTTGCATACATTAACAACTATCTTTCCAGTATTCAGATGGATCCATATGTGGCTCTATATGGATGGAGATGTAAATCTCCTATTGGTTGGTTTGAAATAGGAGAAACCGCGCTAGTAGGGCCTGACTTGGTGTTTGATGCTTTAGAGAAAGTTTAGATGACTAGGGAGAAGCTTAAGAAAGGACAGAGTCGACACAAATCATATGTAGATGTGAGAAAGAAAGATCTTGAGTTTGAGATTGGTGATTTTATTAATCTGAAGGTTTCTCCCATGAAGGGAGTGAAGAGGTTTGGTAAGAAGGGGAAGCTTAGTCCCTAAATGTTGGCCTTTTTAGAATTTTGAGCCGCTTCATAAAGGTGGGTATGAGCTTTAAGTTACCTGTAGAATTAGCATTAGTGCACCCAGTATCCCATATCTCCTTGTTGAAGAAGTGTATTGGTGACCCAGCTGTATCTATTCCCTTAGAAAGCATAGATGTTAAGAATAGTCTTTCCTATGAGGGAATTCCAGTCGAAATTCTTTATCGACAAATTCGTAGACTAAGGAATAAAAAAGTTCCTCTCGTCAAAGTTCTTTGGTAGAATCAGTCCGTTGAGGGAGCCACTTGGAAAGCAGAAACAGATATGCAGACCAAGTATCCTCATCTTTTCTTTGGAAACTCGGACTCAGCTTAAGGTAACCTTCATAGAATTTCTTTTTTCCTTGCGCAGTTTTAGCTGCATAGCATTCTCATGTCAGTCATGCATTCACATAACCAGTTTAGTTATGAATCATGTTTCATACTCATTCATGTACTCACGTTTTCATCACGTATATTCAGCATATAATCTCAGTTCCTCAGTGTTTTCAGTTTAACCAGTCTTATTCGAGGATGAATGTTCTCAAAAGGGACATATTGTAATACCTCAAAAATCCAAACCAATGCTAGAGTCATGTTTTAAAGATCACACATATTACATTATTGTTCTTTGTTAGTTTTATGAGTTAGTTTGATGTATATTAGGGTCTCAAATAACTCTCAGCTATTGGACAAATCGAAATAACCCTTACCAATTAAAATTTTGATAAGAATGTTGCCTTAGTCAACTTCAAATGAGTATATCTTTTTCTCTACTCTGAATTTTCCAGTTCACAACTCACCAATTTGTAGGAAATTAAATTCACTTTCCAACGATATTATTTTCGTCCAAATTCGATACTTGGATGAGAAGTTATGGCACTTTAAATAAAAGTAGTAGCTTAATACAAACAACATCGTATCGCTCCAAAATGCCAGTTCAAAATTGTCTTTTTCCAGTGATGTAACATTATAGTATCACGTTATGCCAGAGTGCTAGTTCGTACTCGTCAATTTGCAGTGACGCAATGTGATTCCACCGCATCGCGTCAAAGTACAATTTCACACTTGTCTGTGGAGTACAGTTTCAGCCAAATTCCAGTGGCTCACTGTAATGGCACCTCGTCACGGTGAAGCCCAAAAATGAGATTCCAGTGATGAAAATGTTTAATTATTTCAGAAGCAGTTGGGTCTTTTTATTTGACCCTAATCTATCCAAAACACAAAATTAACGCCCTAAAATCCTACTTAGTTATTGTTTTATTCAATTCCTCTCAAATCAAAAACATTTTTTCTCAAATATAAAATCCTAGCCTTCAAAATTCAAGGTCAAAACTCAAGAATTCAATATCAATTCTCACGAATTTATCAACCCAGGTATGTTAAGTTTTTATCCATAGGTTCCTTCCATCCATGGAGTCCAAGTATCTTCTTTAAAATCTAAAGTCGTGATATTTACAAGTTATTATGATTTAAAATAGTGATTTTAACCATGAACTCCAATGAATTGAAATTCTATACCATGTTTACATGAAATTGTTGTTGTTTATCAGACCCCATATGTCCTAATATTGTTATTCGCTGATTTAAATCATGATTAAGGGTTACTGATGTAGAAATCATGATATTACTCTAAGTTTCATACTATTCCCATGATTAGTTTAAACTATGAATACCAAGTGTCTAATGAAATGCCTACAAGAATGCATATTTGATAAAAGCTTTCATGTTATATCCTCCTAGCTTAAGTACTATTTTACTATTATTGCTATTGAGTCCTGGGGGTTATGAATACCTAAAAAATTAGTTGTTTACCTAGTCTCAGTATCTTCAGAATAGTTTCAAAACATGTTATGAACATTATCAATTCAGTCATTCATCAGAATCAGTTAAACATAGAACAGTTCAACATTCTGAGTCAATTTAGTTGGGAGTAGGATTTAGCACCGAGCGAGTGTAGGGATGGAAACTTCCATGTCAGATAGGCAGAGTCATCAGTAGTAGTCCCATTACTCTAGAACTATGTAGCTAGTGTAGGATATGAGCAGTGTCCCGTCAGATTAGGCTTGACTACCTTGTGGTTAGTTTAGGCTTGACACCCTTAGTCCCTCAAGACAGTACATCAGTAGAGTGGATCCACACAACCAACGTTAGTGTCTGTGGTAGGGTACTAACACCCTTTGAACTGGTGTTACAGGTTGGACCACAATTATTTCAAAATGGGGTATGTCAATTAGATGGTACCTCCCACAGTCTCACTCCAGTAATCAGTTCAGTAATTTAGTTTCAGATGCTTGACCATAGCATACAAATATCAGTGATTCAATTATCAGATTTTAGTAATTCAGTATTTATAGATTTTATTCAGAATATGTTGCATGCTTGATCATGCATCGTTAGTACTTACAAATTTTATGCATCCTCTGTATTTATAGATTTCATGTATCCTCGGTATCTACAGATTTCATGCACTCTATTCAGTACTTCATGTTATATATATATATATTCAGACACTTAATATTCATGTTGATAAAACCATGCATATCAGCCTACCTCATGTAGCATACCAGTACATTCAAAGTACTGATCACATACTCCTTTTTTGCGCTATGATGTATCATATCATAGGTTCAGACACTCACTTCCTAGATCGCACATATATTTTCTAGACTATCAACCATGGCAGTGGTGAGTCTTTATATTTTAAAGACATGAATTATTTAGTTCAGATTACTTTATTAGTTTCAGTTATTTCCATTTATTCGGAGTTAGTTGGGGGTTTGTCCCATTAGCTCCTCAGTCAGTCAGTAGAGGCTTTTCAGATTGTTGTAGACAGTTAGTCCATTTCTCAGATTTCAGTTGTCATTATCAGTTGTTTTATCAGTATTATCAGTTATGCCTTACAGACATTATCAGATTTATGACTTAAAATCTTATGGCATTCCTCAGTTAACTTCCACGTATGTTATGTCATTATAAGTTTTACTTAGTGGTCACATCAGGTACCAGCTCATGGATTAACTTGTAGTTCCTTGGTACTGTAAGCACCGTGTGATGCCCAGGGTGTAATCTCGGGGCGTTACAGTATTAAAAGCTGATCAAAGCAGAAAATTTCATGAATAAAGCCCAAAAAGTCAATAACTGATCATAATATGGAAATTAATGATTCTTGAACATGGGAAGATGCTATTCTTATGGGAAAATATGTATTCATGGTTTAATTACAAAATAATTAGAAGAAATTAGGGAAGACTCATATAGCTTAATCATATGCTTAAACTCTTAACTAATATCATTAAAACGTGTTTGGATTTGGGAATAACATTAATGATATAATTTGGGCCTAAGGAATCATAAATAATCACTAAAACATGTTTATAAGTGAAAATTATATCATACAGGATTGAATTTAAGCTTAGAGTAACAGTTGGATAAAACCCTAGTTTATGAGGATCATAAATTTCATGAATAAAAATCATAATTCAGGAATGAGGATGAAGGGGATCCTCATTGAATACCCACATACATGATTACTTTTGATTGTTGAATTGAAAAATTTTGAGGATTTGAACTTGGAGATGGAAACCCCCAATTTCTTGCTTTGGAGAAGAGAAAATCACATGTTCTTGGACAATTTCTTGAGTTGTGTTTAGAATGAGGGATCTGGGGTTGTTTTGGCTTTATTAAGCCTTAAAATAGCTTAAACAACATAATTTTGGGGTTAAAAGAGTGAGAAAAACCAAAAAACCCCTTAGAAACCGTCTGGAAGACGCCTGGAAGCAATCCCAACGAGTTAGTCCATGACTCATAGGGTCTGGCCACGAGTCGTGGTCAGGAACCCAAATTTCAGCCCCGACTTCTATAATGACTCCTCCTCCTGATGACTTGTAGGGTCTGACTACGAGTCGTCATCAGGAGTCATAGTACCTGGTTGCTTTGACAGTGCTTCAGTAATTTAACCATAAATTTTTACCTTGATATCCAAGTAAGGAAAAATTAGAATCGTTGGAAAGCTAATTCAATTGTTTATCTGTTGGTGGGTCTTAAGCTCAAAGACTATAAGTAACCCAAAAGTTATGCTCGTTTGAAGATGAATATAGTTATATTCTTCACAAGAATTTAATTGCAAAGAAATGTTTTAAATTGTCTATAAGCTAGGAGCTATTTGCGACTTTAGTATGTGTCTAAATTACTGATAAAACTACCAAAACATGAGGTTCGATTTTGTATTGACTTAAAGCATGGTTCTAATGTTTGCGTGGATTTTTTGGGGTGTTACAACTTAAGCGACCAAAGTTCCGCTTAAGCACTACACCAGATGGTGCCATGAACTAGAGTTTGCTAAGTTCAAATGGACTCCGACCGGGTGCTCGAGATTTGATAGAAACCCCATACACTCAAACGAACTATGCTACCATACCAAATTCATATTCTAGACTTAATAGAAAAATAAAAACATTTTTTTGAGATCGTTTCCTCTAAGTGTTTGGCCTATACATATATTTACATTTCCACAGAATCCACCCATTAGACCAAAATTAGTCCAGAAGCCTCAGAACTTGAACCAAGGGTCGCTTTAGCCTAAAATCAATGTTCCAAAGTTGATGGCGCTGTCAGAATTCTCATTCGGGGTCATTTACTAGGAGTTTTGGTCTGAGATTAATTTTTTAATAGCAAAAGCTCAAAAATAGGGAAATAAGCCTAAAACCCAAAGTAACTTTCCAACAATCAAATTGATAGTTCTAGGAAGAAACAAATAACCTATAGCCACTTGGGAAGAATCGAGATGATGGAAATGTGTGTAACAACAAAATGACCAAGAGGGTCATTGCAATATCCACTACTAAAAGGACTTTCGTCCGTGAAAGTCACTGGATAGAAAGATCATGAAAGCTCGAAGGGATGAGGTACTAGACTCGCATGCTTCAAGAAAGACTCCCCTGATAACCTCTAAGAAGAAACAATGCTTCCAAAGAATTTTACCATAGGTATCCCTATTCTAACCACTTTCTTGCTTCATTTATCGAATAACCAAAATTCGACCTTAAGAACTAACTGGCCTTGAACTAGGATGGCTAATGCACATAAATCTAAGCCACACCTCACTGATACAGTACCAATACTAGCACAACTAAGTGATATCTCATCCAAACTAAAGGTAATCCAAGGCATGAATCATGCGACCAACTCTAATATCAAAATCTAACCTTCTTTTGTCCCTCCAAACCTGTCATCCAGTCCAAACTAAGCATAAGGTAACCCGAATCCTGTCCACGCAACCCCATCACACTAAACTCAAAGAACTAAAGGCCATCCACCAAAGTCCATAGTGACAAGCATAAGGGTAATCCCATAAGGTATTACCTAGACACACAAATGGGGATGACCAATGTCTGTAACCTACTGCCAATGTTATAACTAGTTCTGATGACCCTCAAAACTAGCAGTCGAGAGTTTGAAGCACAAACATTCACCACTGAATGATTCACTCCAGGATGTTCTACCAACTAAGGATAAAACCATGATAAGCCCAACTTGAGTACACTACTTCTGCTGAGTAGATAATCCAAAATTTTGACAAAAGTTGAAAATCAAGGTCAAGAGTGGAGAAAACTATCCTTAAGTGTCAAAGGGCTATCGTTTGAACTTTTACTGGCCAGAATCCCTCCACACCAAAAAGACCAAACATGTTTCTAAAAGAGTAGGTGTAGCCAACCTACAGATAAAATCCCAACTGAAACAAATTTGAAAACAAAGGTTGCATCTAAACTCTATAACCCCTAGCTAGAATCTCAACACCAAGTCCGAACAACTAGATCTGAACCATCAAAAATCCTATAGATGGGCATGAATCGACACTCTAAATCTATCATAACCCTCAAGAGGTAATTCCATGGCATCAAATCCAAAACCAAAGCTGACAAGTCTGAATTAAGGTCAAATACCTAAATCAACCATACTCTCATGAATTAAATATATCCTTACGGTTCCTGCCAGAGGAAAACTTGAAGAGTAGCTGAGAACCAAAATTATAGTGGAGGATAAACCATAGGCTAGAAGCATAAGCAGTCAACTCCATATCTGCTGGAATGCATGAATCATCAATGAATACCCAAAAACTCACCTGGGCTGCAAGCCATACTAATGGTAACAAAGACTCTAACAATTTAGATAAATGCAACCTTAACTGAAAGTTGGACAAAATGCTCCATCTCAACAACGAATACCCATGGGTACATCTCATGAAGGAAAAGCACCCCTCGAAGTCTAACTAGGCCGAACAAATGTCAAAATAAGGATTTCCCAAATTCCACTATTTTTCCAACTTTAACTCAATTAAACCACGAATTGTATCATAACAAATTCCTAATTTTCCAACTTAAGAAGTGGTCATAGGAAACATCACCTATATTCACCTCCCTTAACTCCACTAGAACAAGAACCGCATCACTGCAAAAATGTAGTATCCAACTCCACACCAATACCAAGATAAACCTTCACCAGAAGTCTAACTAACCAAATTAGATGAACAAATCCCAAACTATTCAACCTCAAAATGGTCAATAAAGAGAAGTATAGACGATGCTAAAATCTTAGCAAACTAGAAGGCAAGCCCTAAAACCTCAAAATAAAAAATGGGTAATAAAGCCAAATTGACAACTCTAGCATCATAACAAAGCCATAAAACGCCAACCTACAGTCACTTCTACCTTATAACTAGATAAGGAAAACAAACAACCTAAATCGCATCACTAAGCAGAGAAAACCTTCCAACCAAGCTAGCCGCCTAGGCCAATGAACACGAACTGCGAGGAAGAGAATTCTAACTAGGTAATACTAGTCTAGCCACCAATTAAGAAAGGATTGATCAATATCAAACAATGACAATAATAATAATATCAATAGAAATACCAATATAAGGAGTGGATGGTACCAAAAATGAAACTCAATGACAAGTACCACTATAGCAATAAAAAGGCCAATATGTCACGGTAAATGGACTCAAACCTAAATGCTCCACCTTTAGGTAATATCAATACTAATTTATGTTATCTACTGCTAAAAAAATCATCTACGGTGGTAGTTACATAATCATGAACACACCAAGGCACACAACAATCAATATAAACTTACCAAGGCACATAAAGATTGATAAGTATGAAAATTCCAATTCAAATCAAGCAGAAGGTAAAGTCAGGAAATAAAAAGAGAAGGAATTTAAAGTCATAAGTCGAATATGCTTGAGAGAGTACAAATCTAAGTAGTTCCATACTCGGACTGAGCATACGAATCATCAACTAAGGCGCCAGGTGCACTACCTCTAATTGAAGGTGTCACAATACCATGAGACTAATTTGGATGATCTAAATGACAAAAAATCTTGCATCGAGGATACTCTTTAGACCAGTAACAGGTCTCTCTATAGTCATAGAAAACTCCTAAAGCTCTAAACTGGCGAGAAACATGAGCTAATCCCAACTTAATTTACCAGCTAATGTCGGGGATACTCTCTATTGAGATGATAATTTCTCCTGTAATCATAGCATACCTTAGAACTCTAGGCTGATAGAAAATATGCTAACTCTATTTGAATAACTAACTGACATTTAGGGAACTCACTAGACTAATGACCAATTTTACCACAACCACAACAAGCTTTTGGAATACTCAGAGGTATTGCCCTATCGATATAGAACAACTACCACAACCTAAAGATCCATGTCAAGTACTCTACAAGGTCTAACGAGAACTCTTTCCATTGACCACTAGACTTATCTCAGAGCTACCTATGTCCTAAGACTCTACGTGTAAGAAACTGGTTAGCTTTTGAAGATGATCCTCATCGGGAGGATCTCTACTTTTAGATGGAACACCAATAACTCTGTACTAATGACATGGTCTCTTATCACCATCTCCATAAGTCTCCATACATGCACTTTCTGTGGCCCTCACATGATCAACAACCCAGAAGAAACAAAACCCAACTACTATCAAATAATCTGATGTCAAATGGAGTGGCACAACTAATTCTCCAATAAAGCCACACACTATGTCACGCTCTGATAGATATAACATAGGAGTATGTTTAGTCCACTCATGAAATCTAATCTCGTACTATGCAATTGATAAGGAACCTTGTTAAACACCAATAAACCCAACTCTGGTATGAGAACTGCTCGATAAATCAGATATTATCTCTGGCTTTGAGGTATTTGTAAAAAGTCTTGGAATCTCTAATGCTGAATCTTGAAAGGGTAAAGTGGTCACAAACCCTACCGATACCTTGGATGGCCCCAAATCCTCCGAATAACACTGAAGATCTTTGATATTAACCTCTAACTCCCCAGTTTAATGTTGCGTTGGAGCATTAGAAACATGTGTTGAAGTCCCATTTATATCTATTTAAAACCTTGTATCATCTATTTGGAATGGAATAGAGTCATAAAATATACTTAAGGCTTATAGAAATACGAACATACAATAAGGAGTCAAGAATAGAATTTCCTAAGAATCTGTTGTAGTATCCCGAATATAGAATATAGACATCTCCATACCGATTTGCATGGTCTACTAGGCACTTAGCTTTTGTTCCAACACACTGATAAACATAAGCCCTAATACCAATTTGTCATGACCCAATTTCTTAGGTCATGATGACACCTACTATGACCTACTAGTAGGTAAGTAAACCCATAGTTTAGAATAGCTGGTAACACACTATTAGGAGAAATGGAAGAAGATAACAGAATAAATAAGATAAAAGACTAATATATATAAGGCAGCTCTAAAATCTGTTGGAATCAGTACAAGAGCTTCTAATACAACAAGAGTAGAAAGTTGAATACCAAATAAATATACAAGTGCAACCTATCTCAAAATAGAATATAGAGATCGATCTAACACATAAGAGGGGGAGCAGAATCTTTAAACATCAGGAGCTCACTACAAATATCCAATCCATAGCTGCTCCATATAAAGCAGACACCAACGTATCTGTAGGCTACAGAAACGTAGTATATGTACCAAATATGTGGTACTTAGTAGGCAATTACCAACCGAGATCCAAAGATAATGCAAATATAAATAACATGCAAAGCAGGAATATAAACTACAGGCAACTATTCAGAAAGCTAACATAACAAAACTAGAGGTAATAAGGATAAACTATCCTATTCTAGTAGTATTCAGGAACTAAGGGACTATACCACTATCACTGGCCAATATAAAAGTAAAGAGTGAAGAAAGGATATATAGTAGTATACAAGGCCAAGGATTTCTTATAAAATATGAATAAACCAAAGAAGAGAGAGATATACAGTAATATCATAGCTAAATATATGTATAGTAGTACACAAGGATAACTCAAAGGTAACAACCTAAGGTAGTCAACCTAGCATCTCAAGACATCCTTATTAAGTAGAAAAATAGTACTGGCATAATCAGGGTCCCTAATAATAGTAAGATAAATATCCATAATAATAATAACCATAAAAAGAAAGATACCAAAATCATACCTACAACCTCAACATCAGTTTATAAATAGTTTGCCGCATACTAACCATAATAACAATAATAAAGTAATCGGGTAGTCCGAATAAACAATACCTAATTGGGCCTCATAAATTGTAAGGTAAATCAACATTCAACAAACAACACTCATAACATGTACCTATGCAACCCTCCACCAAACCAATAGATATAGGAACCAAATAACATATCGGTGATAGGCAATGAACATGTATGAATGAATACAAGTAAATCCATAATACTATGACTGATCCAAATGCCATAACGTGCTAGTGCTTATATCTTCTCCAGCTTAATGACTCACAAAGGAATAACCTAAGAAAACCTCTCTTCTTCGACATGACGACTCATAGATGAAGGGTCTTCTAGAGGGTTTAGGAGTACCTATATTTACTGACCTGGTCCCGATCTAGGATATCTAATCATTATCATCAGTCTTATCCATCCAGTACTGAAGATATGTATATATAATAACTACATAGACTTAAACTATGGCTGAAAGAAAGTATATCTATAAATTTGTTTCTTGAGGTCAACTTCGAGACTAAATTATCATAATGTAGTAGAAAAGGTCTAAATCTCTCAAGATCAAAGTAAATAGTAGTGGTAAAACCATGGTCCGAGATCTATCTCGACCAAATTTCTTAAACATCATTTTTAGTTTCAAAGGCTCATAAGTCATTCAATAAGGTGGTATGATTCTTGTTATGAAATAATCTATTTTAAAAGTGAAAATTAAGAATAATCCCTTTTTAAGAAAATAGTAGTAAAACCTAGATTTTAGTTGAAACCATACCACTAAGTGAGCATGAATGTACCATAATCTATGAATGCAATCACCAATATCCAAACAATATAATCAGAAACATCTAAGAGCCCATAGACTAAAACCACATCCTTTATAAAGATCAAATACTGACTTAGAGACCAACTGGTATCGTAACCACAACCTTGAGCCGAATAGTATATAACTAGCATAATATCAATACTATAGTATGAAAAACTATGATAATCCACCAAGTCAAGTAATAAACCTTATAGTAAAGTAGTCCTTAGTCTCAGCTATGATCAATATGCTAAAAACCTAGGTAACAGGATCCTATAGTTATAACAAGTATTTCATCTTAAGAGTCGGTTCACCCTTCTACCCCCAAACTTCTAAATTAGGCTAAGTCATGGTATTCTACCCATAATATTATCCTAACATCCTTACCTAACATGCAATATATATCATGCTTTATCTTGTGAAGAACTCAATATCGAATCCTACCTCGATGTAGAATCACTAGTCTTGAGTTATCTACAAATCGTTCCCTTTTGTTCCACGACCCTAAAATACTGCTAAGCTATTTAAATAGTCATCTGCACGTCATTAGGAATAATGAGACCCATATTGCTATATGAAGGTTTGGGTCAAAATTTGAGTTAAGAACAGACCCCCAGGACCCGCAAATGGAATCCAAAATTGAATCCATCACGAGGTCCCTTGAAAGACAAGTAATGTATCCTCAAAATTTGAGCACAAATGGGGAATAAATTAGGGCCCAAGTTAGCCCCTAAGGTATGAGGATTTAAAGAACTAATTTTTAAGAATTTACTATGAAATAGGATGTAAATTGATGGAAAAAAATAATAAGAAATGACCAAGGTTTTAGACTAACTTACCTTAGCTTCAATGGATTATTCCCCACTCTTTTCTCTCTTTAAGATCTCGAAAAGGTGGAAAATAATGAGAAAATGGATGGAAAATTTGGGAGAAGAAGGGATTTAATCCCTGTAGATGGCGCTTAAGTGACCCGATGATCACTTAAGCGGTAAAATGATCGCTTAAGCTATCCCCCCAAAAATATTAGGCCTTTACTTATGCAGTCAAGTACCGCTTAAATGACCTCCACTTAAGAGGCAAGTCTATCATTTAAGTGGCTGGACAGCTCCAAGGTCGATCACTAAAGCGATCCTCTAGTAGCTTAAGCAACCACTATTAAGCTTCCAAAGGTCCGATTAAGTAGTTGTACGAGATGGTGGCATGCACTAGATTTTGCTAAGTAGGAAAGGACTCCGATCGGGTGCTCAAGATTTGTTCGAAACTCTATGTGCATAAATAAACTATGCTACCATGCAAAATTTGGTATTTCAGATTCAATGGAACCATCAAAACTTTTATCAGAGATTATTTCAACTAGATGTAGGGCTTACACCTATAGTTCCATTTCCACAGAATCCACCCAATAGCCTAAAACCAGTTACGTAGACTTGGGACCTGAACTAAGGGTCTCTCTAGCCTAAAATTAATGTTTTGAAGCTAATTGGACTATCGAAATTCTCATCTGAGGTCATTTATAAGGAATTTTGATCCGATACCAATACCTTAATACAAAAGCTTTAAAATAAGAAGATAAACCTAGAACACAAAGGAACTTTTTGATAATCAAACCAACAGTTTTTATAAGTTACAATGACATATAACCTCCATGGGATGGCTCAAAATGTCAAAAATGCACATCATCAAGGAATTGATCTAGAGGGTCATTAAAAAATTGTCCAAACCCAAAGCTTAATGTCCAAAATTGTGAAAAATGATACAAATTAAGCATTTATGCTATTTTGTGAATAGTACCTTGCAAACATGATCAACCCTTCACATTCACAGGATTAACATTGACTAAGACAACTAAATAACCTTCATGT
>NW_025886441.1:75118-85672 GCF_002878395.1 Capsicum annuum
TAATTTTTGTGAATAAATAAAGTTTACTATTTTGATATTATGTTATTTTATGTTTGTCTAACTTAATTGTATTTTATGATAGTTTTCTTCATTCAAATATATCAAAGCTTGAGTGTTTGACACTTGACATCTCCGGGAAAAATTACTTGTCATGGGTTTTTGACATTGAAATTCACCTAGCTGCAAAGGGTCTTTGTGATACTATTACCTTGGATAATAGAGCATCGACTCAGGAAAAGGTCAAGGATATGATTTTCCTTCATCATTATCCGAATGAAAGACTGAAGGTTGAATACTAGATAGTGAAAGATCCACTTGAATTATGGATTAATTTGAAGGGAAGATATGACCACCTAAAGGAGATGGTACTTCCTTGAGCTCTGTAATATCCCACAAGATCCTAGACAATCTTCCAACTATATGACACATGTTTAAAGGACCCAAAGAATTTATTTCACACTAAGTACAAGTCACATGACCATTTTAACACCCTAAGATTTTGAACATTTTATTTTTAGCCTTCCCAAGTTCAAAATGTTGATTTATGATTTGAAATATGTTTAGGAATATTAAAAGGGTCATACGGGAGAGTTTTGAGATTTTTGAAAGAGGTTTGGAGAGATTATGGACTGCGGAGGCATTAAAAATTCATGATTTCAGTGTATCACGGAGGTTAGTCTCTGCGATATGCAGTGTCTCAAGGAGGTTAGCCTCCATGATAAGTAGCTTGTCACGGAGGCTGGGCTCCATGATAAGTAGCTTGTCACGGAGGCTGGGCTCTATGATAGTCATCGTTCTATAGTACAGTGTAATATCATACAACCTTCATTATGGGGTGAGGGGGATTTTTGTCCTTTTCCACTCCCTAAACACCCAATTCATGACTTAAAACCCAAGAGGGCCATTATTATCCCTATTCATTATCAGTTTATGATATTCAGTCTCCTCCCATTCTCAAGAACGCAAAAAAATCAATGTCAAGTATTAACCCTTATTTTTCAAATATAAACTCTTTTCCCCCTTTTTATGAAATTTCAATATCAATTATGAATTAACTAAATTTTCCCTTAATATTTTTGAATACAAACTATGACAATGTGTTTCCCCATGTGAATTATGTTCTTACATGCTTTATAATCTCATTCACCCATATCATGTTTAGTTGGCACCATGTTAATTATCAATTTATGAATTAAACTATGTGAGCATGTTGTCCTCATATTTTAACATCTTCCCATACTCAAAATCATGGATTTCATCAATTTAGTGAAATATACTATGTTTTGGGTCTAGAAATTATGAATTTTCTTACAATATTATGATGATGTTATTGTATTTAATGTATTATTTAGTGTTGTGGGTTATGAACACCCGATACCTATATGTTTATGCATGTTTCTGATTTCAAGCATCAAGTCGGTTATGTAATGATTTATCATTATATTTAGATTATTGTATTCATATTGAGTAATTAGCAGTTGTGATTCTTGTTAAGTTTAATTAATACAAGTGTTAGTTCAGTTGGGAGTACGATTTAGCATCGATCAAACCAAGGGATGAAGGCTTACCCACTAGTAGAGGACTGAGACTTTTAGTAGCTGTTCCTAAGTTTCCGAACTACATAACCAACATAGGTTATGATATGTCACCTGTCAATAGAGGAATGACACTCTCTTAGGGGTCACCCTCCGTTAGAGGACTAACACTATAGTCTTTTAAGACACCAATTTAGTGGATCCATAAGCTAGTGTCATTACTCGTGGCAAGGTACTGACACCCTTCTAAGTGGGGTTACAAGTTGGACCCTGGTTAGTTTATATTGGGGAATATTGGTTAAATGATAGCTCCCATAGTCTTAGTTCAGTATTCAGCTCATATTAGCTCAGATTTTCATGACCAAGTGTCCAGTTTATCAGTTATTCAGTTTTACAGATTATTTCAGCACATGCTTTACTTGGTCTTGCATTTGTTTTACATGTTTATGCATTCATGCTCAGTATCTATATGTACTTAAGTTAGTCCTTATCTCACATACCAATACATTCAAAGTACTAATTGCATACTCTCTTTTGCGCTACGTTGTCTTATAACACAAGTTCAGATGCTTAGTTCCCCGATCACCCTTAGTTTTTCTAGTGCCACTTAATAATAGTTGTGGTGAGTCCTCATCCATCAAGGATAATTTATTTGCATCTATTTTAAATACTTTCTTTGTTTCAGTTAGTCGGAATTAGTTGGGGGTTTGTTCTATCAATTCCTTATGTTTTAGAGGCTTTTAGATAGTTAGATTTGTTTTTAGGTTTTATTAGTAGTTCAGAATTATTGGGTATTATTCCAGTGTTACATCTTAATAGAATTTCTCATCAATTTAGCTTCCATATTTTAAGTTTTATTATTACCTTATTTAGTGATCATAGTAGATACCAGATTCATGGGTTAGCTTGGGGTCACTTGTGGCGTTAAGCACCGTGTTACGACTAAGGGGTAGTATCGAGTCATGACAAAACATGGTATTAGAACTAGGTTTTAAGGTGTCCTGAGGTGTTTGAAATTTGCATTGAGTAGATTCTTGGGCATGGGTGTAAAGTGCACCACACTTATGGGCAAGAGGCTATAAGATATTTTAGGAAAGTTTCCCCTCTTCCAGTATTCTTGTCATGCAAAATAGTGTGACCTATATTGAACTACCTTTTCTAACTCGTACTTCATATATTTTTAGAAAATGGCTCCCAAAAAAAATAATGGAAGAAGTAACGGGGATCAACTTGTACCACTACTTGTTCAGCAAGACCTTCTGAACGAATATATTTCCCATACCAAATTTAGGACTGCTTTCACCATTTTGGCACCAAGACTATTACAACTCACAATAACTAGTAGGTTATTTCTCTATCCAATCTAGTAGTGAGGATCTGAGAATTCACTTAGATGAATCCCCCTTTGTTTTATGGATCCAAATCTTAGAAGGATCCGAAAAAGTTCTTAGATAGGGTGTATAAAGTGACATACATCTTGGGTATCACTTCGAGTAAGAGTGTAGACTTAGCTTCTTACCAGTTGTAGGGAGTAGCACACTTTATTTAAGTAGTGGAAGGAGGACAAGGTTGTTGATGTAGGATCAATAAAGTGGGAGGATTTTTTCATAGATTACTTAGATAGGTTCTTCCCCTCAGATTTGAGGGAAGCTAAGGTTCAAGAGAGTATAAATTTAAAGCAGGGTAGAATGAGTGTAAGGGAATACTTGCTCAAGTACACTCAGTTAGCGAGGTATGCTTCGACTAAGGTGCCTAACACTAGGTCCATGAGAAGTAAGTTTGTGTCTAGTGTATCTAACAATGTAGTCAAGGTGTGTAGGACTACCATGCTGATTAAAGAGATGGACCTTTCTACACTAATGATTCATGCTCAGCAGATTGAGGAGTAGAAGATCAAAGAGAAGGGATAAGAGAATAAGAGAGCCAAAACAAGTATTTTGAACTTCTCACAACAAAAGTCAGAAGGTGGGAGTCGTTCTTAGTTTTGTCAGAAGTTTTTGGCTCCAGCCCTATCTTTAGATAGTGTGCCAGGTAGAACAATTGTGATAAGCGATAGGCTCTAAGTCCTAGGGTTACGTGAATAGTGGTCGCACCAATCTGCTTTGCAGGAGATATGGTAAAAACCATTAGGGGAAGTGTAGGACATGCAGTGATACATTTTTGGATAAAGCAAGCCAGGCCATAAGATTAGGGATTTCCCAGTGGTTGCCCAGAAGGGTTACGATTTTCATCAGCCAGGTGAGTCTAGTTTTTTCAGCTCCAGTAGGTCGCCTAACTCGACAAGACGCCACTTCCAGTACCACTAATGGGAAACTTCAAAATCATATTTATGCTCTCCAGAATTGACATGATTAGGAGATATCTCCTGATATAGTTACGAGTACGTTGCAATTCTTTCATCTTCATGTTTATGCATTGTTAGACCTCGTAGCTTTACTTTCTTTTATGACTCGCTATATAGAAGTATACTTTGGGTTTAGGCCCAAAATCTTAGCAGAACCCTTCTCAGTGTCTACTCTAGTCGGTAGTTCTATTATAGCCAGATGGGTATACAAAAATTTCTCGACCACAGTATCTTAGAAAGTTACCTTAACATACCTCATAGAATTAAAGATGATTAATTTTGATGTCATTCTCGTCATGGATTGGATCCACTCTTGTAATGACTCATTCAATTATAGAAATAGAATTGTCTAGCTTTAGTTTCCTAATGAGCTCATCTTAGAGTAGAGGGGTAGTATCTCAATGCCTATTAATTAGTTTATCTCCTATGTTAAGGCAAGAAAGATAATATTTGAGGGTTATATTTACTATCTCTTTTGAGTCAAGGACTCAAATTTTGAAAATCCGAGTATTGAGTCAATCCTAATAGTGAATGAGTTTCCTAAAATGTTTCATAAAAATCTTCCTGTAGTTTCTCCTGAAAGGGAAATTGACTTTGGAATAGATCTCCTCCTAGATACCTAGCTTATCTTAATTCCTCCTTACAAAATGGCTCCAGCTGAGCTTAAGAAATTGAAGGAACAATTGAAAGACCTCTTAGATAAGGGTTTTATCAGGCCTAGTGTCTCTCTTTTGGGCTCTCCAACACTCTTCATATGCAAAAAAGATGGTTCTCTCAGATTGTGCATCGACTACTGTCAATTGAACAAAGTCACAACCAAGAATAAGTATCCTCTCCCCAAGATTGATGACTTATTTTGACAACTTTAGGGTGAAAGCAATTTCTCTAAGATAGACCTCAGATTCGGCTATCAATATCTCAGAATCAGAGAATGTGACATTTCAAAGACAACTTTTAGAACTCGATATAGTCACTTCAAATTTCTAGTTGTCTTTTGGACTAACGAATGCTTCTGCATCTTTTATGGACTAGATGAACAAGGTGTTCAAGCAGTACTTGGACATATTTATCTTAGTCTACATAGATGATATCCTTATCTATTCTCATAGTGTAGGTGATCATGCAGGCCATTTGAGAATTCTATTGCAGGACCTTAAGGATCACCAGTTATTCGCTAAGTTTAGCTAGTATGATCTCTAGTTGAGATTAGTATCTTTACTTGGTCACATTATTTTCGGTGATAGCATTTAAGTTTTCTCAAAAGACTAAAGCAGTGAGAAACTAGACTTGGCCTATCTCTCAATTTGATATCAGGAGTTTCTTGGGTTTAGTCAGTTACTACAGATGGTTTATTGAATGATTCCTTTCTATTCCTTCTCCCATGTCTTGACTAACTTAGAAAAAAGTCAAATTTTAGTAGTCAAATTCCTGCGAGAAGAGTTTTTAATAGTTGAAGACTCAACTTACTTTTGCTCTAGTGTTGACTCTACCAGAGGATTCAGGTGGGTTTGTAGTTTATTATGATGCTTCTAAAGTTGGTCTCAGTTATGTGTTAATGTAGTGAGATAAGGTCGTAGCCTATTCTTCTAGACAGGTCAAACCCATGAGAAAAATTACCCGACTCATGATCTTGAGTTGGTAGTAGTTGTCTTTGCCTTAAAGATTTGAAGGTATTCTCCTTAAGGGGTTCCTATTGGCGTGTTTACGAGTCATTAAATTTTATAATATATATTCAATCAGAAGGATCTAAATCTTCATCAGAGAAGGTGACTTAAATTCTTGAAAGACTATGATATGATTGGGTTGTATCACCTAGGTAAGGCCAATATAGTGGTTGATGCCCTTAGTAGATTGTCTATGGGAAGTGTTGTGTATGTTTAGAAGGATAAGAAGGAGTTACTCTGTGAGGTTCATCAGCTTGCTAGATTAGTGTTCAGTTGGTTGATTTAGCCGAAGGTAGTATATGGGTTCAAGATGGTTCGGAATCTTCATTGGTGGTTGAAGTGAATGAAAAGCAAGACAGAGATCCTACACTGGTTAAGTTAAAAGAGGCATTTTGAGATTAGAAAGTTGAGGTTTTTTCTTAAGGGGGAAATGGTATGCCTCACTGTCACGATAGGTCATGTGTTCCGAGTATGGATAATTTGAGCCAGAGAATATTAGAAGAGGCACATAACATTCCATATTCTATTCACCCAAGAGCCACTAATATGTATCGGGATTTGCGGGAAGACTATTGGTAGAATGGTATGGAAAAAGATATTGTGGAATTTGTGGCTATGTGTTCAAATTATCAGCAGGTTAAGGTTGAGAACCAAAGGCCTTGTGGTACTCTTAAGGAGTTTTTCATTCCCATGTGGAAGTGGGAAGTGGTGAACATAGATTTTGTTATAAGATTACCTCATATTCGTTGTCAAAGTAATTCTCTTTGGTTCATTATTGATAGAATGACCAAGTCAACCCATTTCTTGCTAGTTCATACTTTGTACTCAGTTGAGGATTATGCTAGACTCTATCACAGGGAATTGGTAAAGTTGATGGGGTTCCATTGACGATCATTTTAGATAGAGCAGCCCAGTTTACCACTTACTTTTGGAAGACTTTTTAGAAGGGTCTTGGTACCCAAGTCTATTTCAGTACAACTTGTCATCCTCAGATAGATGGTCAGGAAAAGTAGACAAACATTAGAATATATGTTGAGGTCTTGTGTTATTGACTTTAAGGGTAGCTGGGATGACCACTTACCTTTAATTGAGTTTGCCTATAACAACTATCACTCCGATAGCCAGAGGGCTCCATTTGAAGATCTTTATGGAATAAGGTATAGATCTCCTATTGGTTGGTTTGAAGTAGGTAAGACTGCTTTGATAGGGACATATTCAGTATATAAGGTGATGAAGAAAGTTCTGTTAATTCAAGAAAGGCTGAAGACAACCCACAACCCACAAAAATTCTATGCTGATGTGAGGAGAAGAGATCTCAAGTTTGATGTTGGTGACTTGGTTTATTTGAAAATTTCACCCATGTAAGGGGTAAAGATTTTTGCTAAGAAAGGGAAGATCAGTCCCTGCTAGGATATCCCATATAGGATTTTAAGACATTTTGGGAAGGTAGCTAATGAAATAGATTTGCTTGCAGAATTGATATCAGTGCATCCGGTGTTACATGTCTCTTTGCTAAAGAAATGCATTAGAGCCCCAGCTTCAGTCGTTCCTTTAGAGGGTATAGGCGTGAAAAATAGCCTTTCCTATAAAGAAGTCCAGTTAAAATCATTGATCATTTGATTTGTAGGTTGAGAAATAAGAAAGATTCCTTGGTAAAGGTTTTGTAGAGGAATCAGTTTGTTGAGCGAGCTACTTGGGAAGCAGAAACTGATATGTGAGGCAAGTACCCCCATTTTTTTCTACGAATTTAGATTCAGCTTAAGGTAATGGTTTCCCCTAAATTATTTGTCTCATTTTCTATCTCAGCTATCCATCCATACTCATGACAGAACATGCATTTATAAATTCAGTTCAGTCAATGCGTCATGTTTTAGATTCAGCTATTTAATCATGATTCAACTCATAAGTATTCAGTACCTGATCTCACTCTTCCTAGTATGTCAACTCAGATAATTTCATTCTGGGATAAATGATTCTTAGGGAGAGATATTGTAATACCTGCAAGATCCTAGGCAAGCTTCCAGTTATTTGTCGCATGTTTAAAGGTCCCAAAGCAATTATTTCACACTAACTATAGGTGACATGGCCATTCTAACACCCTAAGATTTTGAACATTTTATTTTTGGCCTTCTCGAGTTTAAAACATTGATTTATGAGTTGAAATATTTTTAGGAATGTTAAAAGGGTCATCCGGGAGAGTTTTGGGATTTTTAAAAGAGGTTCAGAGTGATTTTGGACCATAGAGACAGTAAACCTCCATGATTTTAGCGTTTCATGAAGGTTAGTATCTGCGATAAGCAATGTGTCATGGATGTTACTCTCTGCGATACGCAATATGTCAAAGAGTTTAGTCTCCATGATAGCCAATATGTCACAAGGGCTGGCCTCCATATTCACTGTGCCACGCTGTAGTGTAAAATTGTGTAGCCTTCATTAAGGTGTGAGGGGTATTTTGGACTTTGTCCTCTCCCTAAACACCCAATCCATGACTTAAAACCCAAGAAGGGCATTATTTTGCCCATTTATCATAAGTTTATGATATCCAGTCTCCTCTCATTCTCAAGAACACAAAAAAATTAAAAGCTTCTTTCAAGAATTCACCTATTCAAGGTCTCAATTCCAATTTTTCTTCATGAATTCAAGAAAACTCAGGTATGTGGTGTATTAATCAATGGTTTTCTTCCGCCCACTGAGTCCCCAAAAATCCCTTATTTTTAAAGTATAAACCCTATTCCCTCTCTGTTTGAAATTTCAATGTCAAGTATAAATTAACTATATTTTCCCTTAATAGTTATGAATACAAACCATGACAATATGTTTTTCCATATGAATTATGTTATTTTATGCTTTATAATCTTAGTCACACATATCATGCTTAGTTGACACAATGTTAATTATCAATTTATGAATTAAACTATGTGAGCATGTTATCCTCATAAGTTTAACATCTTCCCATACTCATAATCATGGATTTCATTAGTTTAGTGAAATATACTATGTCTACGAATCATAAATTCTCTTCTAGTATTGTGATGATGTTATCATATTTAATGTATTATTCAGTGATGGTGGATTATAAACACTCAATACCTGTATGTTTATGCATGTTTCTGATTTCAAGAAATGAGTCAGTCAAATCATGATTTTATCATCATATTTAGATTATCATATTCATATTGAGTAATTACAATTTGTGAGTCCTGTTAACTTTAATCAATACCAATGTCTGTTCAGTTGGGAGTAACATTTAACATTGAACGAACCAAGGGATGAAGGCTAACCCACCAGTAAAGGACTGAGAACTTTAGTTATAGTCCCTAAGTTCCAGAACTACATAGTCAGTGTAGGTTATGAAATGTCACCCACCAGTAGTGGACTGACACCCTCTTAGGGGTCGCCCGCCAGTATAGGACTGACACCCTAGTCCTTTAGGATACCAGTTTAGTGGATCCACACAACCAGTGTTAGTACCCATGGTAAGGTACTAACACCTTTCTAACTTGGGTTATAAGTTGGACCCCGATCAGTTTAGATTGGGGAATATTGGTCAAATGATAGCTCCCACAGTCTCAGTTCAGTATTCAGGTCACATTAGCTTAGGTTTGCATGGCCACGTGTTCAGTTTATCAGTTATTCAGTTATTCAGTTTGATAGATTATTTTAATATATGCTTTACTTGGTCTTGCATTCATTTTACATGTTTATGCATTCATTCTTAGTATCTATATGTACTTTAGTTAGTCCTTACCTCATGTACCAGTACATTCAAAGTACTGATCACAAACTCTCTTTTGTGCTATGTTGTTTTATAACATAGGTTCAGGCACTTAGTTCCCCGTTGCCCTTAGTCAATCCAGTGCCACTCAGCAGTAGTTGTAGTGATTCCTCATCCTTCGAGTATTTCAAATTATTATTAGTACTTTCTATATTTTAGTCAGTTTGAGTTAGTTGAGGGTTTTTTCCATCAACTCTTCATGTTTTAGAGGTTTTCTGATAGTTTGATTTGTTTTCATCTTTTATAAGTAGTTCAGACTTATTGGGTATTGTTTCAGTATTACATCATAACAAAATTACTCATCAGTTTAGCTTCCACATATGATGTTTTATTATTACTTTATTCAGTGCTCACAGTAGATCCCAGATTCATGGTTTAGCTTGGGGTCACTTGTAGCCTTAAGCACCGTGTTACAACTAGGGGTTAGTCTCGAATCATAACAAGATCATTAGGAGTGGATGCCCTTACGGTTTTAAGATTTTAAAATCATTGTTGAATATAATTTTCTATATTCAGGATTGTTTCCCAATTGAAATTATATGGGGAAACTATAAATGACGAGTACATGATGGAAAAATACTTACTACTTTTCATGCCTAAAATATCATATTACAGCAACAATACCATGAAAAAGGCTTTCAGAAGTATTCTGAGTTGATCTCATGCCTTCTGGTGGCTGAGCAACATAATGCCTTTTTGATGTAAAATCATGAAGCTTTTCCTACTAGAGCTACTCCATTATCAGAAGCAAATAGTCTACAAGCACATGACCAGCATGAAAAAAGACAAGATTGGGGTCATAATAATATGCGTGGATGTGGCAATGGTAAAGAACGATACAATAATCATCATGGTGGTGGCAACTAGACAAGGGAGAACCAAATGGGTCTTAAAAATAATCCTTTAAGAGGCAATTCTCATTATTGTAGCATGAAAGACCATTGAAATAATAAATGTCGGGCACCTAAGCACTTTGTTAGGCTCTATCAAGAATATTTCAAAAGAAAGAGAAATGCAAGTGGGACCTCTTCTAATGCCCGAATGAAGTCACACTTGACTTTTGAAAATGATGATAAGGCAGGACCTTCACAGAAATATGATGACAATGTTGAGGTAAATTTGGTTTTGAAAGATGATAATTTTGATAGCCTTGATGATATCACTCATTTGGAAGTTGAAGACTTCTTTGGAGATCAAACCTAAATCTTGATCAATTGATTGAGAAAATAAATAATG